>NW_028164228.1:2500-32950 GCF_964263955.1 Coregonus lavaretus
CACACACACACACACACATATACACACACACACACATATATACACACACACACACACACACACATATATACACACACACACACACACACATATATACACACACACACACACACACATATATACACACACACACACACACATATATACACACACACACATATATACACACACACACACACACACACACATATATACACACACACACACACACATATATACACACACACACACACACCACACACACACACACACACACACACATATATACACACACACACACACACACACACACACACACACACACACACACACACACACACACACACATATATACACACACACACATATATCACACACACACACACACACACACACACATATATACACACACACACACACATATATACACACACACACACATATATACACACACACACACATATATACACACACACACACACACACACACATATATACACACACACACACATATATACACACACACACACACACAACATATATACACACACACACACACATATATACACACACACACACAATCCTCAATCCCCTGTCTTGTCTCGGTATCTTGTTAATCTTGTCTCGTACCACTTCTTTAATCAGACTGACCTGCCCTGCTTTTGATACAAATACCACTGACTGACTGGTTTTGATACTAATATCACTGACTGACTGGTTCTGATTCTAATATCACTGACTGACTGGTTCTGATTCTAATATCAATGACTGACTGGTTCTGATTCTAATATCACTGACTGACTGGTTCTGATTCTAATATCACTGACTGACTGGTTCTGATTCTAATATCACTGATGACTGGTCTGATACTAATGACTGACTGGTTCTGATTCTTAAATCACTGACTGACTGGTTCTGATTCTAATATCACTGACTGACTGGTTCTGATTCTAATATCACTGACTGACTGGTTCTGATTCTAATATCAATGACTGACTGGTTCTGATTCTAATATAACTGACTGACTGGTTCTGATTCTAATATCACTGACTGACTGGTTCTGATTCTAATATCACTGACTGACTGGTTCTGATTCTAATACCACTGACTGACTGGTTTCTGATACTAATATCACTGACTGACTGGTTCTGATTCTAATATCACTGACTGACTGGTTCTGATTCTAATATCACTGACTGACTGGTTCTGATACTAATATCACTGACTGACTGGTTCTGATACTAATATCACTGACTGACTGGTTCTGATACTAATATCACTGACTGACTGGTTCTGATTCTAATATCACTGACTGACTGGTTCTGATTCTAATATCACTGACTGACTGGTTCTGATACTAATATCACTGACTGACTGGTTCTGATTCTAATATCACTGACTGACTGGTTCTGATACTAATATCACTGACTGACTGTTCTGATACTAATATCACTGACTGACTGGTTCTGATACTGATATCACTGACTGACTGGTTCTGATTCTAATATCACTGACTGACTGGTTCTGATTCTAATATCACTGACTGACTGGTTCTGATACTAATATCACTGACTGACTGGGTTCTGATTCTAATATCACTGACTGACTGGTTCTGATACTAATATCACTGACTGACTGGTTCTGATACTAATATCACTGACTGACTGGTTCTGATTCTGATATCACTGACTGACTGGTTCTGATTCTAATATCACTGACTGACTGGTTCTGATTCTAATATCACTGACTGACTGGTTCTGATACTAATATCACTGACTGACTGGTTCTGATACTAATATCACTGACTGAATGACTGTGTGTGTGTGATGCAGTTTTTGTTGCTCTCATTCTCTGTCCCTTCTACCATCATGTTGATTAAACCCCCCCCCCCCCCCCCCCCCCCCCCACTCCTTCTCCCTGTTCCATGTTCCCTTGTTCCTTCTGTTTTTCATTGTGGAGCAGCACTCCATCACAGCCCACATGAAAGCCTCTCCCCTTCTCGCCTCTCAGACCACCACCAAAATAGACCAGCTAATGTCCTGCTGAGTAAATATTTTGTCCATGGCTGATGTGTTTATGCCGGTAGATTGATGCTAATGTCTGTGTGTGTGTGTGTGTGTGTGTGTGCAGTGTGTGCAGTGTGTACAGTAAGTATGCTTATAAATGCAAATAGATATAAATGTGTGGGATTTGATTGCCGCATGAGATCAGTTGCTCTTCTTGTAACTCTCCTCTCTTGCAACAAAGATGGTTGTGAGTGTGTGTGTGTGTGTGCGTGCATGTGTGTGTGTGGATTTAGCACTAGCTAGCGCCCCCCATAGGGAATCACTGTGGATTTAGCCCTAGCTAGTGCCCCCCAGATCAGAGGCAGTAGGGATGACCAGGGATTTTCTCTTGATAAGCGCGTGAATTGGACAATTTTCCTGTCCTGCTAAGCATTCAAAATGTAACGAGTACCTTTGGGTGTCAGAGAAAATGTATGGAGTAAAAAGTACATCATTTTCTTTAGGAATGTAGTGAAGTAAAAGTAAAAGTTTTCAAAAATATAAATAGTAAATTACAGATACCCAAAACAACTACTTAGGTAGTACTTTAAATTATTTTTACTTTTAGTGTTGTACTTTACACCACTGTATGAAAGGGTAGTGCGTGTTTGTTTATGAGTCGTCAGAGGCAGCTAGTTTCGCTCTGCTCCTTAGCTATGCTGCGACTATGGACCACTGGACCACAAAACAACAGAAAACAACAGAACACAATACAACACAACACAACAGAACACATTACACCACAACACAGCAGAACACAACAGAACACATTACACCACAACAAAACAGAATACAACAGAACACATTACACCACAACACAACAGAACACAACAGAACACAATACACCACAACAAAACAGAATACAACAGAACACATTACACCACAACACAACAGAACACATTACACAACATCACATCACAACACATCACAATACATCACAACACATCACAACACAACACTTCACAACACAACATAACACATCACCTCACAACATATCACAACACAACACATCACAACACATCACAACAGAACAGAACAGAACACATCACATCACATCACAACGCAACACAACACATCACAATACATCACTACACAACAAAACAAAACACATGACGACACATCATATCAAAACACAACACATCACAACACATCATATCACAACACAACACATCACATCACATCACAACACAACATATCAAAAAACAACAGAACACAACACAACACAACACATCACATCACATCACAACACATCGAAACACATCACAACACAACATATCACAACACAACACATCACATCACGTCACAACACATTACAACACATCACAACACATCACATCACAACACATCACAACACATCACAACACAAAACATCGAAACACATCAAAACAGAACACAACACATCACAGCAAATCATGACATATCAGAACACAAAACATCGAAACACATCACAACACAACACATCACAACACATCCCATCACAACATATTACAACACAACACATCACAACACATTACATCAGAGCACATCACAACACATCACAACACATCACAACACATCACAACACTTCACAACATAAACAGAACACAACACATCACAACAGAACAGAACATGTCACAACACAACACATCACGACACATCAGAACACAACACATCACATCACATCACAACACATCACAACACATCACATCACAACATATTACAACACAACACATCACAACAAATTACATCAGAGCACATCACAACACATCACAACACATTACAACACATCACAACACAACACATCACATCACATCACACACATCACAACAAATCACAACAGAACAGAACATGTCACAACACAACACATCACGACACATCAGAACACAACACATCACATCACATCACATCACAACACATCACAACACATCACATCACATCACAACACATCACAACACATCACAACACATCACATCACAAAACATTGAAACACATCACAACACATCAAAACACAACAAATCACATCACAACATATCACAACACAACACATCATATCACAACACATCACAATACATCACAACACATCACAACACTTCACAACACAACCCTTCACAACACAACATAACACATCACCTCACAACATATCACAACACAACACATCACAACACATCACAACACATCACAACAGAACAGAACAGAACACATCACATCACATCACATCACAACGCAACACAACACAACACATCAAAATACATCACTACACAACAAAACAAAACACATGACGACACATCATGTCAAAACACAACACATCACAACACATCATATCACACACAACATATCAAAAACAACAGAACACAACACAACACATCACAACACAACATATCACAACACAACACATCACATCACATCACAACACATTACAACACATCACAACACATCACATCACAACACATCACAACACAAAACATCGAAACACATCAAAACAGAACACAACACATCACAGCAAATCATGACATATCAGAACACAAAACATCGAAACACATCACAACACAACAGAACACAACACATCACATCACAACACAACATATCACAACAAAACCCAACATAAACCAACACAACACAACACAAGACATCACAACACATCACAACACATCACATCACAACACATCGAAACACATCACAACACAACAGAACACAACACATCACATCACAACACAACATATCACAACAAAACCCAACATAAACCAACACAACACATCACAACACAACACATCACATCACAACACAACACATCACATCACAACAGAACACAACACATCACAACACATCACATCACATCACAACAGAACACAACACAACAGAACGTTGCTTACCAAAAGTAATAGAATAGACAGCAACTGCTCCCCAATACAACTCAGACCAACTTCTACCATACTGCCAGGAAATGGCACCCTATTCCCTATATAGGGTCTATATAGTGCACTACTTTTGACAAGAGCCTATGGCTATGGCCTAAGTTGTGCATTATATAGGGAATAGGGCACCATCTCGTACACAAAAAGAAAGACAGAGGGTAGAGAATTTATTCATATTTTTCCCAGAAATGTGTTGTCTGTTATGCCACCGCTAGACAGTTAGAGGCCCATATTGAGCCCTCAGATAGTTTTAATACAGACTTTTATGTAGACACACATTATATGTTGCAGAGTGGACGTCACAGTTGATTCAGTATTAGAATCGAAAACTTCTAGAAATATGAGAGAGACGAAGAGATTTAGGAGAGAGCGGTTTCCACTAGATGGCCAAAATGCAAAGTGAAAATTGTTCATGTTATAAAAATGTATCAAAACAAAAATGAGATTTTTGGTCTTCATTTTAACATAAGGGTTAGGCATAAGGTTAGCAGTGTGGTTAAGGTTAGGTTTAAGGTTAGGGTTACGTTTAAAATCGAGTTTTAAGAATATACATTTTAGAACTAGGCGGTGCTTCAGACTTTGCAAATTGGCCAAAGCAGGAAACGCACCAGTCAACAGCTCAGCTTATTCTGACAAAATATTTGCTATACTGTCGGTCAGTTTGGCTAATCAGGAACATATGTCAAAAGGGACTGTATATGAGTATACACAAAACCACACACTCCTTTTCTCCATATTACTGTACATATTGACATTGTGATGAAACTACACCCCTCCAGTCCTTCTCTCATTCCCTCTTGATTGGTCTCTCTCTCTCTCTCTCTCTCTCTCTCTCTCTCTCTCTCTCTCTCTCTCTCTCTCTCTCTCTCTCTCTCTCTCTCTCTCTCTCTCTCTCTCTCTCTCTCTCTCTCTCTCTCTCTCTCTCTCTCTCTCTCTCTCTCTCTCTCTCTCTCTCTCTCTCTCTCTCTCTCTCCATTGGCATGGGAAACGTATGTTAACATTGCCAAAGCAAGTGAAGTAGATAGTAAACAAAAGTGAAATCAACAATAAATATTAACAGTAAACATTACACTCAGAAGTTTCAAAAGAATAAAGACATTTGAAATGTCATATTATGTATATATACAGTGTTGTAACAATGTGCAAATAGTTAAAGTACAAATGGGAAAATAAATAAACATAAATATGGGTTGTATTTACAATGGTGTTTGTTCTTCACTGGTTGCCCTTTTCTTGTGGCAACAGGTCACAAATCTTGCAGCTGTGATGGCACACTGTGGTTTTTCACCCAGTAGATAAAGGAGTTTATCAAAATTGGGTTTGTTTTCGAATTCTTTGTGGGTCGCTGTAATCGGAGGGAAATATGTGTCTCTAATATGGTCATACATTTGGCAGGAGGTTAGGAAGTGCAGCTCAGTTTCCACCTCATTTTGTGGGCAGTGTGCACATAGCCTGTCTTCTCTTGAGAGGCAGGTCTGCCTACGGCGGCCTTTCTCAATAGCAAGGCTATGCTCACTGAGTCTGTACATAGTCAAAGCTTTCCTTAAGTTTGGGTCAGTCACAGTGGTCAGGTATTCTGCCACTGTGTACTCTCTGTTTAGGGCCAAATAGCATTCTAGTTTGCTCTGTTTTTTTGTTTGTTCTTTCCAATGTGTCAAGTAATTCTCTTTTTGTTTTCTCATGATTTGGTTGGGTCTAATTGTGTTGTTGTTGTTGTTGTTGTTGTTGTCCTGGGGCTCTGTGGGGTCTGTTTGTGTTTGTGAACAGAGGCCCAGGACAAGCTTACTTAGGGGACTCTTCTCCAAGTTCATCTCTCTGTAGGTGATGGCTTTGTTATGGAAGGTTTGGGAATCGCTTCCTTTTAAGTAGTTATAGAATTTAACGGCTCTTTTCTGGATTTTGATAATTAGCGGGTATTGGCCTAATTCTGCTCTGCATGCATTATTTGGTGTTTTACGTTGTACACGGAGGATGTTTTTGCAGAATTCTGCATGCAGAGTCTCAATTTGGTGTTTGTCCCATTTTGTGAATTCTTGGTTGGTGAGCGGACCCCAGACCTCAGAACCATAAAGGGCAATGGGTTCTATAACTGATTCAAGTATTTTTAGCCAGATCCTAATTGGTATGTCAAATTTTATGTTCCTTTTGATGGCATAGAAGGCCCTTCTTGCCTTGTCTCTCAGATTGTTCACAGCTTTGTGGAAGTTACCTGTGGCGCTGATGTTTAGGCCGAGGTATGTATAGTTTTTTGTGTGCTCTAGGGCAACGGTGTCTAGATGGAATTTGTATTTGTGGTCCTGGCAACTGGACCTTTTTTGGAACACCATTATTTTTTGTCTTACTGAGATTTACTGTCAGGGCCCAGGTCTGACAGAATCTGTGCAGAAGATCTAGGTGCTGCTGTAGGCCCTCCTTGGTTGGTGACAGAAGCACCAGATCATCAGCAAACAGAAGACATTTGACTTCAGATTCTAGTAGGGTGAGGCCGGGTGCTGCAGACTGTTCTAGTGCCCTCGCCAATTCGTTGATATATATGTTGAAGAGGGTGGGGCTTAAACTGCATCCCTGTCACACCCCACGGCCCCGTGGAAAGAAATGTGTGTGTTTTTTGCCAATTTTAACCGCACACTTTTTTGTGTACATGGATTTTATAATGTCGTATGTTTTTCCCCAAACCCCACTTTCCATCAATTTGTATAGCAGACCCTCATGCCAAATTGAGTCAAAAGCTTTTTTGAAATCAACAAAGCATGAGAAGACTTTGCCTTTGTTTTGGTTTGTTTGTTTGTCAATTAGGGTGTGCAGGGTGAATACGTGGTCTGTCGTACGGTAATTTGGTAAAAAGCCAATTTGACATTTGCTCAGTACATTGTTTTCACTGAGGAAATGAACTGCTGTTAATGATAATGCAGAGGATTTTCCCAAGGTTGCTGTTGACGCATATCCCACGGTAGTTATTGGGGTCAAATTTGTCTCCACTTTTGTGGATTGGGGTGATCAGTCCTTGGTTCCAAATATTGGGGAAGATACCAGAGCTAAGGATGATGTTAAAGAGTTTAAGTGTAGCTAATTGAAATTTGTGGTCTGTATATTTTATCATTTCATTGAGGATACCATCAACACCACAGGACTTTTTGGGTTGGAGGGTTTGTATTTTGTCCTGTAGTTCATTCAATGTAATTGGAGAATCCAGTGGGTTCTGGTAGTCTTTAATAGTTGATTCTAAGATTTGCATTTGATCATGTATATTTTTTTGCTGTTTGTTCTCTGTTAAAGGGCCAAAAAGATTGGAGAAGTGGTTTACCCATACATCTCCGTTTTGGATAGATAGCTCTTCGTGTTGTTGTTTGTTTAGTGTTTTCCAATTTTCCCAGAAGTGGTTAGAGTCTATGGATTCTTCAATTACATTGAGCTGATTTCTGACATGCTGTTCCTTCTTTTTCCGTAGTGTATTTCTGTATTGTTTTAGTGATTCACCATAGTGAAGGCGTAGGCTCAGGTTTTCTGGGTCTCTATGCTTTTGGTTGGATAGGTTTCTCAATTTCTTTCTTAGGTTTTGCATTCTTCATCAAACCATTTATCACTGTTATTACTTTTCTTTGGTTTTCTGTTAGAGATTTTTAGATTTGATAGGGAAGCTGAGAGGTCAAATATACTGTTTAGCCTGTCTCTCTCTCTCTCTCTCTCTCTCTCTTTGTCTCTCTCTCTCTCCCCTCTCTCTCTCTCCCCCTCTCTCTCCCCCCCCTCTCTATTTATATTATAGTTAAGTGACTGTTGGTTTTGGCTTTTCTCCTAATCTCCCCTCCCCTCCCCTCCCCTCCTCTCCTGTCCTGTCCTGTCTCCTCTCCTCTCCTTTCTGTTTGTGGAGACATTTCAACATCTGAAACATTAATAATTTATCATCTGTTGGTTCTGTCTAGATATATGCAAGCAAGAACATGCCCATGTATTCAAATAGACAACACACACACACACGCACACGCACGCACGCACACACATACACACACACACGAACGTAAACATAAATGGCACCGACAGAGGGCTGCCTTGCTTCTAGCTCTTAGGAAACTTTGCAGTATTTTGTTTTTTTAATGTTTTATTTCTTACGTTATTTGCCCAGAAAATTGTTTGTGTTATTACATACAGCTGGGAAGAACTATTGGATATCAGAGCGGCGGTAACTCACCAGCACTACCAGCACTACCAGCATTACGACCAGGAATACGACTTTCCCGAAGCGGATCCTTTGTTCGCACCCCCCCAGGGAAATTGAACTGATTCCAGAGGCCGACCCAAAACAACGTCGGAGGAGAGGTACTCGGTGCGGCCTTCTAGTCCGACTTAGGAGGCGTGCACACCGCCCACCGCTTCAGAGTATATTACTCGCTAATGTTCAGTCCCTGGATAATAAAGTTGATGAGCTCAGGGGGAGTTTTTTTTCTCCAGAGAGACATCAGGGATTGTAACATACTCTGTTTCATGGAAACATGGCTCTCTCGGGATATTCTGTTGAAATCGGTCCAGCCAGCTTGGTTCTCAGTTCATCGCGCAGACAGGAATAAATATCTCTCCGGGAAGCAGAAGGGCGGAGGTGTATGTTTTATGGTTTAACGACTCGTGGTGTAATTGTAGTAACATACAGGAACTCAAGTCCTTCTGTTCACCCGACCTAGAATACCTCACAATCAAATGCAGACCGTATTTTCTCCCAAGATAATTCTCTTTGGTTATAGTCACGGCCGTGTATATCCCCCCTCAAGCCGATACCACGACGGCCCTCAAAGAACTTCACTGGACTTTATGCAAACTGGAAGCCACATATCCTGAGGCTGCATTTATTGTAGCTGGGGATTTTAACAGAGCAAATTTGAGGAAAGGTTGGCGAAGTTCTATTAACACATCGACTGTAGTACTCGCGCTGCTAAAATCCTTGACCATTGCTATTCAAACTTCCGGGATGGTGTGGTCCTCTGTAGCTCAGCTGGTAGAGCACGGCGCTTGTAACGCCAAGGTAGTGGGTTCGATCCCCGGGACCACCAATACACAAAAATGTATGCACGCATGACTGTAAGTCGCTTTGGATAAAAGCGTCTGCTAAATGGCATATTATTATTATTTATTATATGGTTATAAGGCCCTCCCCTGCCCTTCTTTTTGCAAATCTGACTACGACTCCATTTTGTTCCTCCCTTCCTATAGGCAGAAACTCAAACAGGAAGTACCCGTGCTAAGGACCATTCAACGCTGATCTGACGAATCGGAATCCACGCTACAAGATTGTTTTGATCACGCGGACTGGGATAGGTTCCGGGTAGCTTCAGAGAATAATATTGACGTTTATACTGATACGGTGACTGAGTTTATCAGGAAGTGTATAGGAGATGTTGTACCCACTGTGACTATTCAAACCTACCCTAACCAGAAACCGTGGATAGATGGCAGCATTCGTGCAAAACTGAAAGCGCGAACCACCGCATTTAACCATGCCAAGGTGACTGGGAAAATGGCAGAATACAAACAGTGTATTTATTCCCTCCGCAAGGCAATCAAACAGGCAAAACATCAGTATAGGGACAAAGTGGAGTCACAATTCAACGGCTCAGACACGAGACGTATGTAGCAGGGTCTACAGACAATCACGGACTACAAAAGGAAAACCAGCCATGTCGTGACACCAACGACTTGCTTCCGGACAAGCTAAACACCTTCGCCCGCTTTGAGGATAATAAAGTGCCAACAACGCGGCCCGCTACCAAGGACTGTGGCCTCTCCTTCTCCGTGGCCGACGTGAGTAAGACATTTAAGCGTGTTGACCCTCACAAGGCTGCCGGCCCAGATGGCATCCCTAGCCGCGTCCTCAGAGCATGCGCAGACCAGCTGGCTGGTGTGTTCACGGACATATTCAATCTTTCCCTATCCCAGTCTGCTGTCCCCACATGCTTCAAGATGGTCACCATTGTCCCTGTACCCATGAAGGCAAAGGTAACTGAACTAAATGACTATCGCCCCGTAGCACTCACCTCTGTCATCATGAAGTGATTTGAGAGACTAGTCAAGGATCATATCACCTCTACCTTAATTGCCACCCTGGACCCACTTCAATTTGCATACCACCCCAATAGATCCACAGATGATGCAATCGCCATCACACTGCACACTGCCCTATCCCATGTGGACAAGAGGAATACCTATGTAAGAATGCTATTAGTATTTGTATTTATTATGGATCCCCATTAGCTGCTGCCAAGGCAGCAGCTACTCTTCCTGGGGTCCAGCAATTAAGGCAGTTCATACAATATTAAAAACATTACAATACATTCACAGATTTCACAACACACTGTGTGCCCTCAGGCCCCTACTCCACCACTAACACATATCTACAGTACAAGATCCATGTGTACGTGTGTGTATAGTGTATAGTGTGTATGTTATCATGTGTGTGTATGCATGTGTCTGTGCCTATGTCTGTGTCTCTTCACAGTCCCTGCTGTTACATAAATTGTTTTTTAATCTGTTTTTTAAATCTAATTTTACTGCTTGCATCAGTTACCTGATGTGGAATAGAGTTCCATGTAGTCATGGCTCTATGTAGTACTGTGCGCCTCCCATAGTCTGTTCTGGACTTGGGGACTGTGAAGAGACCTCGGGTGGCATGTCTTCTAGGGTATGCATGGGTGTCCGAGCTGTGCGCCAGTAGTTCAAACAGACAGCTTGGCGCATTCAACATGTCAATACCTCTCATAAATACAAGTAGTGATGAAGTCAATCTCTCCTCCACTTTGAGCCAGGAGAGATTGACATGCATATTATTAATATTAGCTCTCTATGTACATCCAAGGGCCTGCCGTGCTGCCCTGTTCTGAGCCAATTGCAATTTTCCTGAGTCATTTTTTGTGGCACCTGACCACACGACTGAACTGTAGTCCAGGTGTGACAAAACTAGAGCCTGTAGGACCTGCCTTGTTGATAGTGCTGTTAAGAATGCAGAGCAGCGCTTTATTATGGACAGACTTCTCCCCATCTTAGCTACTGTTGTATCAATATGTTTTGACCATGACAGTTTACAATCCAGGGTGACTCCAAGCAGTTTAGTCACCTCAACTTGCTCAATTTCCATATTATTTATTACAAGATTTAGTTGAGGTTTAGGGTTTAGTGAATGATTTGTCCCAAATACAATGCTTTTAGTTTTAGAAATATTTAGGACTAACTTAATCCTTGCCACCCACTCTGAAACTAACTGCAACTCTTTGTTAAGTGTTGCAGTTATTTCAGTCGCTGACAAGTATTGTGTTGAGTCATCAGCATACATACACACTCTGGCTTTACTCAAAGCTTTACTCAAAGCCAGTGGCTTATCTATTTTATTTCACCTTTATTTAACCAGGTAAGCCAGTTGAGAACAAGTTCTCATTTACAACTGCGACCTGGCCAAGATAATGCAAAGCAGTGCGATAAAAACAACAACACAGAGTTACATATGGAATAAACAAAACGTACAGTCAATAACACAATAGAAAATCTATATACAGTGTGTGCAAATGTAGTAAGTTATGGAGGTAAGGCAATAAATAGGCCATAGTGCAAAATAATTACAATTTAGTATTAACACTGGAGTGATAGATGTGCAGAAGATGATGTGCAAATAGATGCAACAATGTAAATAACAATATGGGGATGAGGTAGTTGGGTGGGCTAATTACAGATGGGCTGTGTACAGGTGCAGTGATCGGTAAGCTGCTCTGACAACTGATGCTTAAAGTTAGTGAGGGAGATAAGAGTCTCCAGCTTCAGAGATTTTTGCAGTTCGTTCCAATCATTTGCAAAAGAGAACTGGAAGTAATGGCGGCCAAAGGAGGTGTTGGCTTTGGGGATGACCAGTGAGATATTGTCACGATCGTTGACACATGATGAAGCGGACCAAGGCGCAGCGTTGAAGGTGAACATATTATTTATTTAGAATGATCACACGATCAAAACAACAACGATAACGTGACGTCTACGGTATAACACAACCCAAATCAGAACAAGATCCCACAAAGAATAGCTGAAAACAGCCTACCTAAGTATGGCTCCCAATCAGAGACAACGAGCAACAGCTGCCTCTGATTGGGAACCACCCTGACCAACATAGATCTATATGATCTAGAACAAAACCCAAAACATAGAAAACACAACATAGAAGCTACCCCGTGAAACTAAACATAGAAAATCCACACCCTGGCTCAACATTTCAGAGTCCCCAGAGCCAGGGCGTGACAGTACCCCCCCCCCAAAGGCGCGGACTCCGACCGCGCCAACAGAACACCACAGGGGAGGGACCGGGTGGGCACTCCGCCTTGGCGGCGGATCCGGCTCTGGGCATGATCCCCACTCCCTCTCTAACCCCCCACAGTACCCCTGGTCCGGTCTGGCCCTGCTGGCCGGAGCTGGACTGAACACTGGTGGAGCGGATTGCTCTAGCTCCGACGTGAAGCATCTGACCGGTGCCGGACCAGCCACCGGTGGAACAGGCACGGGCCGTGCCGGACTGACGACGCACACCACTGGCTTGGTGTGGGGAGCAGGAGCGGGCCGAGCAAGGCTGTCGAAGCGCACCCCTGACTTGGTGCGGGGAACAGGCACGGGCCGTGCCGGACTGACGACGCACACCACTGGCTTGGTGTGGGGAGCAGGAGCGGGCCGAGCCGGGCTGTCGAAGCGCACCCCTGACTTGGTGCAGGGAGCAGGAACGGGCCGAGCCGGGCTGACGAAGCGCACCACTGACTTGGTGCGGGGAGCAGGAACGGGCCGAGCCGGGCTGACGAAGCGCACCACTGACTTGGTGCGGGGAGCAGGAACGGGCCGAGCCGGGCTGTCGAAGCGCACCCCTGACTTGGTGCGGGGAGCAGGAACGGGCCGAGCCGGGCTGTCGAAGCGCACCCCTGACTTGGTGCGGGGAGCAGGAATGGGCCGAACTGGGCTGGCGACGCGCACCGTAGACTTGGTGCGAGTGGCAGGAACAGGCCGGACCGTACTGGGAACACACACCACTGGCCCTACGTGGGGATCAGGAACAGGCCGGACCGGACTGGCAACACACGCCAGTACCTCTCGCCGTGCCTCTACAACCTCCTTCCCCCTGGTGACCAGTGACTCCCGTAACCTGGCGTCCTCCTGCTGCCCTTCGTCCACGGCGTTAGCCCCCCCCTAAAAAATTTATGGGCTTCACTCCTACCCGTGGCCAAGGCCTCCATCCCTCTTGCCAGACTCGCACTCATCTCCTCCCACGTCCATCCTCTCTCCTCGTCACGCTGCTTGATCCAGTCGAGGTGGGATCTTCTGTCACGATCGTTGACACATGATGAAGCGGACCAAGGCGCAGCGTTGAAGGTGAACATATTATTTATTTAGAATGATCACACGATCAAAACAACAACGATAACGTGACGTCTACGGTATAACACAACCCAAATCAGAACAAGATCCCACAAAGAATAGCTGAAAACAACCTACCTAAGTATGGATCCCAATCAGAGACAACGAGCAACAGCTGCCTCTGATTGGGAACCACCCTGACCAACATAGATCTATATGATCTAGAACAAAACCCAAAACATAGAAAACACAACATAGAAGCTACCCCGTGAAACTAAACATAGAAAATCCACACCCTGGCTCAACATTTCAGAGTCCCCAGAGCCAGGGCGTGACAGATATACCTGCTGGAACGCATACTATGGGTGGGTGTTGCTATGGTGACCAACAAGCTAAGATAAGGCGGGGATTTGCCTAGAAGTGATTTATTTATGACCTGGAGCCAGTGGGTTTGGTGACAAATATGTAGTGAGGGCCAGCCAACGAGAGCGTACTGGTCACAATGGTGGGTAGTATATGGGGCTTTGGTGACAAAACGGATGGCACTGTGATAGACTACATCCAATTTGCTGAGTAGAGTGTTGGAAGCTATTTTGTAAATTACATCGCCGAAGTCAAGGATCGTTAGGATAGTCAGTTTTACGAGGGCATGTTTAGCAGCATGAGTGAAGGAGGATTTGTTGCGAAATAGGAAGCAGATTCTAGATTTAACTTTGGATTGGAGATGAAGCTCGTATGGAGGTATGTTAACACAGTGTCCAATGAAGGGCCAGATGTATACAAAACGGTGTCATCTGCGTAGAGGTGGATCTGAGAGTCACCAGCTGCAAGAGCGTCATCATTGATGTACACAGAGAATAGAGTCTGCCCGAGAATTGAACCCTGTGGTACCCCCATAGAGACTGCCAGAGGTCCAGACAACAGGCCCTCCGATTTGACATATTGAACTCTATCTGAGAAGTAGTTGGTGAACCAGGCCAGGCAGTCATTTGAGAAACCAAGGCTATTTAGTCTGCCAATAAGAATGCGATGATTGACAGTCAAAAGCCTTGGCCAGGTCGATGAAGACGGCTGCACAGTACTGTCTTTTATCAATCGCGGTTTTAATATCGTTTAGGACCTTGAGCGTGGCTGAGGTGCACCCATGACCAGCTCGGAAACCAGATTGCATAGCGGAGAAGGTACAGTGGGATTCGAAATTGTCGGTTAAATTGTTTGTTAACTTGGCTTTCAAATACTTTCGAAAGGCAGGGCAGGATGGATATATATTTCGGTGGCTAATTTTAGAAAGAAAGGGTCCAGATTGTCTAGCCCAGCTGATTTGTAGGGGTCCAGATTTTGCAGCTCTTTCAGGACATCAGCTATCTGAATTTGGGTGAAGGAGAAGCTAACCTTTCCTAACTGATTGTGCATATTGGTTCCTGACTTCCCTGAAAAGTTGCATATTGCGGAGGCTGTTCGATGCTAATGCAGTACGCCACAGGATGTTTTTGTTCTGGTCAAGGGCAGTCAAGTCTGGGGTGAACCAGGGGCTATATCTGTTCTTAGTTCTGAATTTTTTGAATGGGGCATGCTTATTTAAGATGGAGAGGAAAGCACTTTTAAAGAACATCCAGGCATCCTCTACTGACGGAATGAGGTCAACATCCATCCATGATACCCGGGCCAGGTCAAATAGAAAGGCCTGCTCGCTGAAGTGTTTTAGGGAGCATTTGACAGTGATGAGGGGTGGTTGTTTGACATCGGACCCATTGCGGACGCAGGTAATGAGGCAGTGATCGCTGAGATCCTGGTTGTAGACATCGGAGGTGTATTTAGCGGGTAAATTAGTCAGGATGATATCTATGAGGGTGCCCATGTTTATGGATTTAGGGTTGTACCTGGTAGGTTCCTTGATAATTTGTGTCAGATTGAGGGCATCTAGTTTAGATTGTAGGACGGCCGGGGTGTTAAGCATATCCCAGTTTAGGTCACCAAGCAGTACGAACTCTGAGGATAGATGGGGGGCAAGCAATTCACATATGGTGTCCAGGGCACAACTGGGGGCTGAGGGGGGTCTGTAGCAAGCGGCAACAGTGAGAGACTTATTTCTGGAAAGGTGGATTTCTAGAAGTAGAAGCTCAAACTGTTTGGGCACAGACCTGGATAGTATGATAGAGCTCTGCAGGCTATCTCTACAGTAGATTGCAACTCCGCCCCCTTTGGCAGTTCTATCTAGATGGAAAATGTTGTAGTTCAGGATGAACATTTTTGAATTTTTGGTGGCCTTCCTAAGCCAGGATTCAGACACAGCTAGAACATCAGGGTTGGCATAGTGTGCTAACGCAGTGAATAACTCAAACTTAGGAAGGAGGCTTCTGATGTTAACATGCAAGAAACCAAGGCATTTACTGTTACAGAAGTCAACAAATGATAACGCCTGGGGAGTAGGAGTGATAATGGAGGCTACAGGGCCTGGGTTAACCTCAACATCACCAGAGGAACAGAGGAGGAATAGAATAAGGATACGGCTAAAGGCTTTAAGAACTGGTCTTCTAGTGCGTTGGGTACAGAGAATAAAAGGGGCAGATTTCTGGGCATTGTAGAATAGATTCAGGGCATTATGTACAGACAAGGATATGGAAGGGTATGAGTACAGTGGAGGTAAACCTAAGCATTGGGTAATGATGAAAGTGATAGCATCACTGGAGGCACCGATTGAGCCGGTCTCCGCGTTTATGGGGCTGGGACAAAGGAGCTATCTGAGGCAGGTTGAGCGGGACTGGGGGCTCTACAGTGAAATAGTACAATAAGAACTAACCCAAACAGCAATAGGCAAGGCATATTGACTTGGGAGAGAGGCATAACGCAATCATTAGTAAAGATTGAAAAAAGTAATGGGCCTAGACAGCTGCCCTGGGGAATTCCTGATTCTACCTGGATTATGTTGGAGAGGCTTCGATTAAAGAACACCATCTGTGTTCTGTTAGACAGGTAACTCTGTATCCACAATATAGCAGGTGGAGTAATGAACCGAGCTGTCTGTTTGAACTACTGGACAACCATGCATACCCCACAAGACATACCACCAGAGTTCTCTTCACAGTCCCCAAGTCAAGAACAAACTATGGGAGGCGCACATTACTATATAGAGCCATGACTATATACATCTCATATGTACAGTTGAAGTTGGAAGTTTACATACACCTTAGCCAAATACATTTAAACTCAGTTTTTCACAATTCCTGACATTTAATCGTTGTAAAAATTCACTGTCTTAGGTCAGTTAGGATCACCACTTTATTTTAAGAATGTGAAATGTCAGAATAATAATAGAGAGAATGATTTATTTCAGATTGTATTTATTTCATCACATTCCCAGTGGGTCAGAAGTTTACATACACTCAATTAGTATTTGGTAGCATTGCCATTCAATTGTTAACTTGGGTCAAACATTTTGGCCCATTCCTCCTGACAGAGCTGGTGTAACTGAGTCAGGTTTGTAGGCCTCCTTGCTCGCACATGCTTTTTCAGTTCTGCCCACAAATGTTCTATAGGATTGAGGTCAGGGCTTTGTGATGGCCACACCAATACCTTGACTTTGTTGTCCTTAAGACATTTTGCCACAACTTTGGAAGTATGCTTGGGGTCATTGTCCATTTGGAAGACCCATTTGCGTCCAAGCTTTAACTTAATGACTGATGTCTTGAGTTGTTGTTGTCCACATAATTTTCCTTCCTCATGATGCCATCTATTTTGTGAAGTGCACCAGTCCCTCCTGCAGCAATGCACCCCCACAGCATGATGCTGCCACACCGTGCTTCACGGTTGGGATGGTGTTCTTTGGTTTGCAAGTTCCCCCTTTTTCCTCCAAACATAACGATGGTCATTATGGCCAAACAGTTCTATTTTTGTTTCATCAGACCAGAGGACATTTCTCCAAACAGTACGATCTTTGTCCCCATGTGCAGTTGCAAACCGTAGTCTGGCTTTTTTATGGCGGTTTTGGAGCAGTGGCTTTATCCTTGCTGAGCGGCCTTTCAGGTTATGTCGATATAGGACTCGTTTTACTGTGGATATAGATACTTTTGTACCTGTTTCCTCCAGCATCTTCACAAGGTCCTTTGCTGTTGTTCTGGGATTGATTTGCACTTTTCGCACCAAAGTACGTTAATCTCTAGGAGACAGAACTCGTCTCCTTCCTGAGCGGTATGACGGCTGCGTGGTCCCATGGTGTTTATACTTGCGTACTATTGTTTGTACAGATGAATGTGGTACCTTCAGGCATTTGGAAATTGCTCCCAAGGATGAACCAGACTGGTGGAGGTCTACCATTTTTTTCTGAGGTCTTGGCTGATATCTTTTGATTCTCCCATGATGTCAAGCAAAGAGGCACCTATTTTGAAGGTAGGCCTTGAAATACATCCACAGGTACACCTCCAATTGACTCAAATTATGTCAATTAGCCTATAGCTTCTAAAGCCATGAAATCATTTTATGGAATTTTCCAAGCTGTTTAAAGGCACAGTCAACTTAGTTTATGTAAACTTCTGACCCACTGGAATTGTGATACAGTGAATTATAAGTGAAATAATCTGTCTGTAAATAATTGTTGGAAAAATTACTTGTGTCATGCACAAAGTAGATGTCCTAACCGACTTGCCAAAACTATAGTTTTGTCACGATCGTCGAAGGAGGAGGACCAAGGCGCAGCGTGGAATGCAAACATATTTATTTATTAAATGATTTACACGAACAAATCAACAAAATCGATACGTGACGTCCAAAGGTGCAAACACAAACCAACACGGAACACGGAACAAGATCCCACAACCACTGTGGGAAAACAGCCTGTCTAAATATGGTTCCCAATCAGAGACAACCAGCAACAGCTGACACTCGTTGCCTCTGATTGAGAACCACTCTGGCCAACATAGAAATACAACAACTAGAAAAAAAGGAAACTCACACCCTGGCTCAACATACAAGTGTCCCCAGAGCCAGGGCGTGACAAGTTTGTTAACAAGAAACGTGTGTAGTGGTTGAAAAACGAGTTTTAATGACTCCAACCTAAGTGTATGTAAACTTCCGACTTCAACTGTACTTTATTCTATACTATCTTAATAATATTTACATATCTTGCATTACCCATCTCATATGTATATACTGTATTCTATACTATCTATTGCATCTTAGCCTATGCCACTCTGATAATGACAATGACATTGCTCATCCATATATTTATATATTCTTATGAATTCTTGATTTGTGTGTATCAGGTTTTTGTTGTAGAACTGTTAGATATTACTTGCTAGATATTACTGCACTGTCGGAACTAGAAGCACAAGCGTTTCGCTACACTCACAATAACATCTGCTAAACATGTGTATGTGACCAATACATTTGACTACATGGAACTCTATTCCACATCAAGTAACTCATGCCAAAATCAGATTTAAAAAAACATATACAAATACACCTTATGGAACAGTGGGGACTGTGAAACAACACAAACATAGGCACATGCATACACACACGATAACATACGCACTATACACACACGTACACATGGATTTTGTGTTATAGATATGTGGTAGTAGAGTAGAGGCCTGAGGGCACACACTTACAGTTTTTTTCAATTGTTTACACGCGATTTTGAAAACAGAGTTATTTTTGTCAAAATATAATCACAATTATCCAAACACCACAATCAATTAGCAAAATTCCTAGATTGTTTGCAAAATGACACACTTCAGTCAAAACATACACACTTCAGTCAAAACATATACACATATTTGTGAAAATGCTATTTGTTTTCATTTAACCAACACAGTCATCAATGATCATACACTATTGCAGCCAGTTTCACACTGCTGTGATAAATAAAAAACACATTTGTAAAAAAAAAAAAAAAAAAGATTTTTGGCCAGACATTCTTACTGTATGTGAGAGATAATTTAGGTGACAAAAAATTGTGAGAAACTCACAACATTATTCATGATTTGTTTTGAGATATAAGGAGAATGTAGACAAATACTGTAGGCCTACTATAACCTTACCAAGCACTGCACAACACTTGATGCTGCAGACTGAATATTTCAAGTATTTATTTCAATGCTTACAGTATTTCTTACCATAATCAGTTACAGTAATCAACCAACAATGATATCAATTACTGTAAACAAATAAAATCCGTAGACAAATAAAAATTACTGCATGAATTACAGTACATACACTTTGACTCTGAAGAAAAGTAAAGTAAAAGTAAACAGAAATGAAAGAAAACTACTGTAAAAGCAACAAGAATACTGTAACTATCCGTCTCTCCGTCTGGCTGGATCAGGCCATAACATTTCATCCACATCACAGGCTATGTCTTCATTGGCAAGGCACCGTTGGAAGAATCGCCTTGTGTGACGAATCCACCCCTGCACTGAAGCTGCTTCAATAAGATCACATGCCTGTTCCATGGCCTGAATGAGGGGCAAACGGTCATAAGGCCGCAGGTCATATACCTTCCACCGCCACGCTGAAAAAAAATATTCTATAGGATTCAGGAAGGGGGAGTATGGGGGAAGGTATAAAACTTAAAAATCAGGGTGATCATGGAACCAGTTCTGGACTAGAGCAGCCCGATGAAATGAGACATTGTCCCAAACGACAATGTACCGCATCTGGTCCACTTGGTGTAATGCTGTGACAATCTCATGCAATCGGTCAAGAAATGCAAGTATCAGATTTGCATTATAGGGTCCCAGATTTGCATGGTGGTGGAGGACCCCATTTTGTGTGATAGCAGCGCAAAGGGTGATGTTACCCCCTCGCTGCCCTGGCACATTGGTGATTGCCCTGTGCCCAATTACATTTCTCCCTCTTCTTCTTGTTTTTGCAAGGTTAAATCCAGCCTCATCCACATATATAAATTCATGTTGAATTTCAGCAGCATCCATTTGCAAGACTCTCTGAAACACATTAAAGAAAATAGGATGCTATTCAATATCTATAGCACAGTATTTTTTTTGTGACAGAACATTATGAGCAGTGCATGATACCACACCATAGTCAGATGAACAATGCATACCTCCACATACTCATTGCGCAGATGTTTCACTCTCTCTGAATTTCTGTCAAATGGTACCCGATACAGTTGCTTCATGTATATTTGATTTTTCTTTAGGATTCGACCTAATGTTGACAGAGAGACTCGTTGGATGTTATTGAAAATATTGTCATCATTGATGATATTGGCTTGGATTTCTCGTAGCCTGATACAATTATTGGCCAAAACCATGTTCACAATGGCGGCCTCTTGTGCACGACTAAACATAGGGCCCCTTCCACCTTGGTGTCCTCGACCCTCAATCCTATGTAAAAACAAAATAAGATAAAAATAAATAAATATATATATATATATATATATATATATATATATATATATATGCAGCCTACTGTCAAATGTCACAGTAAACAATATTGATTATACAAGCTTCAGTTTCAATGTATACTGTGTGGTTAGCTTACCTGTTTTCTCGATGAAATGTCCGAATTACTGACGCAACAGTATTTCTGCTGAGATTTGGTTGAACTCTTTGTCCAGCTTCCATCAGTGTCAGTCCATGGTTGATAACATGGTCAATAAGTGTTGCACGGATTTCTCGAGTCAAATTTGGTCCTCGTCTTCTTTGTTCAGGTTCTATCAACTCTTCAAGTCCTTCTCTACCTCTTCCTCTACCTAGGTGTCTTCCTCTACCTCCTTCTCTTCCTCTACCTTCTTCTCCTCTACCTATGCCTCTTCCTCTACCTCCTTCTCCTCTTCCTCTACCGCCTTCATCTCCTCTTTGAGCTCCCCCATTCTCACTCTTCTTCTTCTTCTAACTCCTTCCATTTTTGTTGAAGACAGGTGAACTCACCTGCTGCCTTTTATAGCACACCTGAGTGCTGCGTTTTCAAATTAGCACATGTGTGCTTCCACACCTGGTAGATGTGTTTATCCAATTCGTTCATTAGTGTGGTAATTGGCAATCCGGTGCTTTGTAATTACAAGGAAGTAACCTCACGATCCTTATCTGTGTCTAAGGTGTGAAAATGTGTGTAGAGTTTTACAAATCACTGTGTGTAATGTTTTGCAAAAAGGGTGAGGCGGACATTGTGTGTAATGTTGTGCAAATCTGTGGAGGTGTTTTGCTCATTGGAGTACAATTTTGCTAATTGTGTGGAAATTTTAATTTTAGTGTGTAAACAATCGTAAAAAACTGTAATATGTTGTGAAATCTGTTATGAATGTATTGTAACGTTTTTAAAACGTATAACTGCCTTCATTTTGCTGGACCCCAGGAAGAGTAGCAGCTAATGTGCCTTGGCAGCAGCTAATGTGGATCCATAATAAATACAAATATGTGGTTCTATAGTTGTGGTTCTATAAACAGTGATGTGGTTCTATAGTTGTGGTTCTATAAAGCAGTAATCTGTGGTTTTAATAGTTGTGGTTCTATAAACTAATCTGTGGTTCTATAAAGCAGTAATCTGTGGTTCTATAGTTGTGGTTCTATAAACTAATCTGTGGTTCTATAGTTGTGGTTCTATAAACAGTAATCTGTGGTTCTATAGTTGCCTTGGCAGCAGCTAATGGGGATCCATAATAAATACAAATACAAATGGCAATGATAGGAGAGACCATGTAAATATATGATGGAGCCGAGTGACTTGGTATAGAGAGAAGAGGAGAGGGCCTAGAACCGAGCCCTGGGGGGAAACCAGTAGTGAGAGCACGTGGTGCAGACACAGATCCTCTCCACGTCACCTGGTAGGAGCAACCTGCCAGGTAGGATGCAACCCAAGAGTGTGCAGAGCCTGGGAAGCCCAGCCCTGAGAGGGTGGAGAGGACGATCTGATGGTTCACGCGGTCGAAGGCAGTGTATAGATCTAGGAGGATGAGAACAGAGGAGAGAGAGTCAGCTTTGGCAGTGTTGAGAGCCTCAGTGACACAGAGGAGAGCACTTTCAGTTGAGTGAACCGTCTTGAAGCCTGACTGGTTAGGGCCAAGAAGGTTGTTCTGAGAGAGATAGCAAGAAAGTTGGTCTAGACAGCACACTCGAGTGTTTTGGAAAGAAAAGAAAGAAGGGTTACCGGTCTGTAGTTTTAGACGTCAGATGAGTCGAGTGTTGGTTTCTTGAGGAGGGGAGCGACTAGGGCCATTTTGAAGATAGAGAGGATGAGTGGTCAGGGATGAGTTGATGAGGAAAGTGAGGAATGGGAGAAGGTATCCAGAGATGGTCTGGAGAAAGGAGGAAGGGAATGTCGAGCGGGCGGGTTGTGGGGCGGCCTGACCTCACTAGTCGCAGGATTTCATCTGGATAGAGAGGGGAGAAAGAGGTCAAGGCGTAGGGTAGTTCTATGTGAGTGAGACCAGAAGACTCAATAGGCTGAGTGAATGAGTAGCGGATGTCATCAACCTTCTTTTCAAAGTGGTTGACAAAGTCGTCTGCAGAGGGAGGCGGGAGGAGGAGGGCTGGAGGATTAAAGATGGAGGAGAAGGTGGAAAATAGTTTCCTAGGGTTTGAGGTAGAAGCAGGAAATGTAGAGTGGTAGAAAGGGGCTTTAGCAGTGGATACAGAGGAAGAGAAGGTAGAGAGGAGGGAGTGAAAAGATGATAGGTCGTTCGGAAGTTTAATTTTCGCTCAGCTGCCAGCAACCCTGTTCTGTAAGCTCGCAATGAGTCACTCAGCCTGGGAGCAGTAGGGGAGGGCTGTGACACCCTGTGGAGATTGGGTTTGGTGATATCGCTTGATTGGTCAATGGTGGTTTGTTTTTGGTTGAAAGATGTAATAAATTGAATTAAATGCCTTTTCCTGTATCCAGTCCATGGAGGAAAGTTGTATGATCAATTCTAATTTCCTAGGCTCCTATGTCTCTGGTCTAGTAGGCATCTCTGTTCATACTTTGCCTTGTAAGTTAACCTTAGGATCTATATGCCTAGAAGTACACTTTGTTAATGAATCCATTCATTTTACAATGTTAATGAAATATCTGCCTTTGATATAGACAATTCTCAGACCAATTCTTGCTAATCAACGTCTACTCATTGCCGAATGCTTGCTTGTCATTTTTAATTGCTTGGTCTCATTATGAGTTGCATGTGAGGTATATATAATATGCATATACTGTATATATTTACTTCCCTACGTGTGTGTGTGTTGGTGTTGATGCTCAGCAGAACAGTGTTTCCTCCTGGTTAAATAATCATCTGAAGGAATCTCCTCTCTGCTCATTTAGACAAAGAGAAATATTCACAGTCTGTCTCTCAGGGCAGAATTACACAGGACGAGGGGATGTAGAGAAGATGAAAGTCTGAGAGAGTGAGAGGGATAGACAGAGAGGGAAAGAGAAGGGTAGAGAGAGGGAATGTACTGCACTTGTTTTTTTGTGTGTGCCCAGTGTGAAGGCTCACCGCTCGTCGTACTGGGCGACTTCAACATCCTGACGTCTGCCTTCGAAACATTTCTTTACACCTCTTTCTTTCCCCTCCTTGCCTCTTTTGACCTCAGCCTTTCCCAGTCCCCTCCCAATCAGAAGGCAGGCAATATGCTTGACCTCATCTTTACTAGACAGTGTTCGACTACTAATATCACTGCAACCCCCCTACAGGTCTCTGATCACTACTTTGTCTCCTTTTCTGTCTCCCTCTCCTCCAACCCACTCAGCCCTCCCTACCCACTCAGCCCTCCCCACCCACTCAGCCCTCCCTACCCACTCAGCCCTCCCTACCCACTCAGCCCTCCCCACCCACTCAGCCCTCCCCACCCACTCAGCCCTCCCCACCCACTCAGCCCTCCCCACCCACTCAGCCCTCCCCACCCACTCAGCCCTCCCCACCCACTCAGCCCTCCCCACCCACTCAGCCCTCCCCACCCACTCAGCCCTCCCCACCCACTCAGCCCTCCATACCCACTCAGCACCTTCTACCCATTCAGCCCTCCATACCCACACACACACACACACACACACACACACACACACACACACACACACACACACACACACACACACACAAACACTCTCTCTCCTCTCCTCTCCTCTCCTCTCCTCTCCTCTCCTCTCCTCTCCTCTCCTCTCCTCTCCTCTCCTCTCCTCTCCTCTCCTCTCCTCTCCTCTCCTCTCCTCTCCTCTCCTCTCCTCTCCTCTCCTCTCCTCTCCTCTCCTCTCCTCTCCTCTCCAGTCCTTATGTTTTAGGAATATAAATGGCACTTTTAACATAATTTTTCAACAGGTGTCAAACTATTGAATGAGGGCAAAAATGTGCTGTGATTTATTGATTTTGATTATAATAGGGAAATCGTGAAAGTATGTTTGTCCTGATTATGGATGTTATCATTCCACACACACATCCATCATCGCTAGACATCGTTACTATGGCAGCACAGAAACACAACAACAGCTCATTCTAACACCAAAACAGTGAACAAACACACATATGAAGGGTGTTAAAGGCCAAAAAAGGGGGCGACTGAAATCCTGAAAACTAACACCCTGTTGAACGTCTGAACGCGTTAAAAAAAACACGATTATTTTGGCATCAAGTCCATCCAATACATTGAGCCACAGCTGGATGGCCCTGCCCTTTCTGTTCTGGTCACCTCCCAGCTCAAAGTGGGACTATTTAGATACTACTGCACTGTTGGAGCTAGGAACACAAGCATTTCGCTACACCCGCAATAACATCTGCCGAATATGTGTATGACCCGTGAAAGTCCGATTACCTGTGAAAGTCTGATTAATTTGGTTCCTAACAGTTGTGTTAATGGAATTCACGGCAGAATATAACAGCCACTGTACTAACAGGACCCCTACCATCTGTCAAGGTGGGGGTTATAATGCCAGTGTATTAACACAACACATTAACCACATTATAACATTGTTAATTGGGTCTACATTAAGTAGCTTAAGGGGGGCTCTTTGGCTTCACGTTAGCTCTCTGGCTAATCCCATGGTAAATCTGGCTAATCCATGGTCAAATCTAATTTTACCTGTTGTAGCTAGCTAGCTAGCTAACGTTTTTACATTTTGTTATCTGTTTAGTTAATGACAGTAAATGTGTGTGTGTGTGTGTGTGTGTGTGTGTGTGTGTGTGTGTGTGTGTGTGTGTGTGTGTGTTACCACTCGTGTGTTCTCCATTGTAGTTGGTAAGTTAATGTGAGCAGTTGAGCAATTTGACATAGACAATGAGACATTTTTTGTAGATTCTGACTGTTAAAGATATTTTACTGTGTGTTACTGTTCTGTCGTGTCCTGCATGCCCACATTATGTCAATCATTCATTTATTTTCTTCTCTATTTATGCTTATAAATGTCATGAAAAGACAGAAAACTCAGGAGGTTGATGTGTCCTAAACAGGGGTTGCAACCGGTTCAGAGAACAGAACAGAAAACTGGGAAAGAACAACATTATTTGAGGAACATAATCCGAACCCGTAAACAAAAGTGATCGATACTGTTCTGGAACAGACCCGTTATTTTAAAAGTATGGGAACCGGTTAATAACGTTATTTTACATTCCGGGCATTTTTTTTTCCAGTCCCACAAAATACGCAACAAAGCGCCTATGCAAAGCACTCAATCTGTCACTCAGAAACGTATTCCAGTGTCTGCCTGCCAGCTGGACATTTTTGCCAGTGGGTGTGCGTGTGTAGGCTACCTGGCCCTCCCCCTCCCCCTCTGAAGCATAGGTTACTGTTGCCTAGGTTACTGTAGCCTACTGACGACGTTACAAGCGTGATTCAGAAATTAGGGAGAGATGTTTCATTAGGGAAGAATGGATTCACTTTTTAAATGCTAGTTAAGGATATCATAGTTAATTACGTTTCGCATTGGATTTATTAAATACAAAAAGGTAAGATGTGTTTTTAATTCTAGTGTTGCTCTGCTAGCTAACCAGTTCAGAACTCTATTTTGCTGGTCGGAAACAGTGTAATGTAACAAAAAAAAAAAGATGGTTCTGTTCAGAACAAAACGATTGGAAAATAACTGGTCCTAAAATACGCCCCTGACCGCGGCGCTGGAGGAGGACGCTGGAGGAGGACGCTGGAGGAGGACGCTGGAGGAGGACGCTCTGGAGGAGGACGCTGGAGGAGGACGCTGGAGGAGGACGCTGGAGGAGGAGGACGCTGGAGGAGGAGGACGCTGGAGGAGGACGCTGGAGGAGGAGGACGCTGGAGGAGGAGGACGCTGGAGGAGGACGCTGGAGGAGGACGCTGGAGGAGGAGGACGCTGGAGGAGGACGCTGGAGGAGGAGGACGCTGGAGGAGGAGGACGCTGGAGAAGGAGGACGCTGGAGGAGGACGCTGGAGGAGGACGCTGGAGGAGGACGCTCTGGAGGAGGACGCTGGAGGAGGACGCTTGAGGAGGAGGACGCTGGAGGAGGAGGACGCTGGAGGAGGACGCTGGAGGAGGACGCTGGAGGAGGACGCTGGAGGAGGACGCTGGAGGAGGACGCTGGAGGAGGACGCTGGAGGAGGACGCTGGAGGAGGAGGACGCTGGAGGAGGACGCTGGAGGAGGAGGACGCTGGAGGAGGAGGACGCTGGAGGAGGAGGACGCTGGAGGAGGAGGACGCTGGAGGAGGAGGACGCTGGAGGAGGACGCTGGAGGAGGAGGACGCTGGAGGAGGACGCTGGAGGAGGAGGACGCTGGAGGAGGACGCTGGAGGAGGACGCTGGAGGAGGAGGATGCTGGAGGAGGACGCTGGAGGAGGAGGACGCTGGAGGAGGACGCTGGAGGAGGACGCTGGAGGAGGACGCTGGAGGAGGACGCTGGAGGAGGACGCTGGAGGAGGAGGACGCTGGAGGAGGACGCTGGAGGAGGAGGACGCTGGAGGAGGACGCTGTATGTACTGTAAATGAGCAAGTTGCTGTTATTTTGAAGACATCCCTAAGATATATCTGCCACAAACTTCTTCAACTAGTATCATGGAAATATTTTTAGCCAGGTGAGTCCACAAAGTCTTCTTCAGGAATGTCCTTTTCTAGTTTTCAAATCTCTAATTGATAAAGTTGTAATGTGTTGATTCTCTTCGCTGCAGATCTGACCCATCACACCACTCTTCAAGAGGCCCACTACGCTCCAGATCACCTTCTGTGCTCAGAGGTCGTTGATGAGGATCTACCTCATCACACGACTCTTATTAATCATTTTATTTTTATTTTTTAACAATGGGCCTTTATATACTCTGTTGCAGACTTTCTATGCATGTAATACAGTGGGGAAAAAAAGTATTTAGTCAGCCACCAATTGTGCAAGTTCTCCCACTTAAAAAGATGAGAGAGGCCTGTAATTTTCATCATAGGTGCACGTCAACTATGACAGACAAAATGAGAAAAAAAAATCCAGAAAATCACATTGTAGGATTTTTTATGAATTTATTGGCATATGATGGTGGAAAATAAGTATTTGGTCAATAACAAAAGTTTCTCAATACTTTGTTATATACCCTTTGTTGGCAATGACACAGGTCAAACGTTTTCTGTAAGTCTTCACAAGGTTTTCACACATTGTTGCTGGTATTTTGGCCCATTCCTCCATGCAGATCTCCTCTAGAGCAGTGATGTTTTGGGGCTGTCGCTGGGCAACACAGACTTTCAACTCCCTCCAAAGATTTTCTATGGGGTTGAGATCTGGAGACTGGCTAGGCCACTCCAGGACCTTGAAATGCTTCTTACGAAGCCACTCCTTCATTGCCCGGGCGGTGTGTTTGGGATCATTGTCATGCTGAAAGACCCAGCCACGTTTCATCTTCAATGCCCTTGCTGATGGAAGGAGGGTTTCACTCAAAATCTCACAATACATGGCCCCATTTATTCTTTCCTTTACACAGATCAGTCGTCCTGGTCCCTTTGCAGAAAAACAGCCCCAAAGTATGATGTTTCCACCCCCATGCTTCACAGTAGGTATGGTGTTCTTTGGATGCAACTCAGCATTCTTTGTCCTCCAAACATGACGAGTTGAGTTTTTACCAAAAAGTTATATTTTGGTTTCATCTGACCATATGACATTCTCCCAATCCTCTTCTGGATCATCCAAATGCACTTCAGACGGGCCTGGACATGTACTGGCTTAAGCAGGGGGACACGTCTCGCACTGCAGGATTTGAGTCCCTGGCGGCGTAGTGTGTTACTGATGGTAGGCTTTGTTACTTTGGTCCCAGCTCTCTGCAGGTCATTCACTAGGTCCCCCCGTGTGGTTCTGGGATTTTTGCTCACCGTTCTTGTGATCATTTTGACCCCACGGGGTGAGATCTTGCGTGGAGCCCCAGATCGAGGGAGATTATCAGTGGTCTTGTGTGTCTTCCATTTCCTAATAATTGCTCCCACAGTTGATTTCTTCAAACCAAGCTGCTTACCTATTGCAGATTCAGTCTTCCCAGCCTGGTGCAGGTCTACAATTTTGTTTCTGGTGTCCTTTGACAGCTCTTTGGTCTTGGCCATAGTGGAGTTTGGAGTGTGACTGTTTGAGGTTGTGGACAGGTGTCTTTTATATTGATAACAAGTTCAAACAGGTGCCATTAATACAGGTAACGAGTGGAGGACAGAGGAGCCTCTTAAAGAAGAAGTTACAGGTCTGTGAGAGCCAGAAATCTTGCTTGTTTGTAGGTGACCAAATACTTATTTTCCACCATAATTTGCAAATAAATTCATTAAAAATCCTACAATGGGATTTTCTGGATTTTTTTTTCTCAATTTGTCTGTCATAGTTGACGTGTACCTATGATGAAAATTACAGGCCTCTCTCATCTTTTTAAGTGGGAGAACTTGCACAATTGGTGGCTGACTAAATACTTTTTTTCCCCACTGTATCTGTGAATTATGAAACAATTATTGAATGCAGATGTGCAATTATAATTTTTTTGCCCTTGCTTGATCTATTTTAAATTTAAGAATATGTTGCAGATTGAAACTTTAATTGGTACCTTTGGAAACAAATAGAAACGTAATGAACAATGTTTTAAATATCCAACTATTTTCTGCAGTAAGTAATAGGCTGTAGTCAGGTTAGGATGAGGTGTTAACTATGACCAACTGGTCGTATGGTGGTCAGAAAAATATGTAATATTCTGGTCAGTAAAAATACGTCATTTTTCAACCAGTTTGCGACCAGAAGAAGATTTTGGCCACTGGGTTCATATAGTAATTTTTTTTATTTTATTTAACC
>NW_028164227.1:0-95112 GCF_964263955.1 Coregonus lavaretus
GCAGACTTTGATCAGGGTCTTACATAGGCCTGTCTTAACAGTTCCTTTCTTTTCTCTTTTTCTTCCGTTAGTTTACAGGAAAAGCCAGCTAATCAGCTAACGAGCCAGTGCTCTGAACATGTGTAGTAGTCAGTGGCTTTGTGCCAACCTACAATATAACACTGCCAAGAACTGAGCCTTTTCTGTTGTCTATTACCCTTGTGCGTAATGGTTTTGTGTGTGTGTAATGAATTGCCTCTTGCAGCTCCCAGACGGTCAGTTCTGCCAATTATTCTCGTTGGAGTTTTTCCCATTCCTGTTAGATTGGCAGATTATGGAATGTCGTGGAGTTAGGGCTGGGCGATATGTCCCAAATATCATATCACCATATAAAAAATACAATAAAAATAGGTATGATGGTATTTTATGGTACTTTATGTTTTTGAATAATAAAAGTTCTACATTTGCTTCATGAGTAGTGTGTGACCCTAGGGTGGCAACACATACATTCTAAGGGATTTCAATGGGACTTCCCTCATTCTGATTGTTTTATACTGTTCAATTAAACTTCAACCAAAAATAATTTTCATAATTTTCATCAATTTCTGTATTTCCTGCACTAATTTAAGATCATTTCCACACTGCCACGTAGGGCTGCATGATATGGGCAAACAACCTAGGCCTTATTTTTAACCAAATGTTGCAATTGCGATTTGATTTGCGATTTAGAGCAAAACACTTAAGTGAACTGTTGGAGTCATAGAAATAGAATGATTATTCTAATTCTATAATTAGAATATAATAGTGGGCACTTTGAATACAGTGTTGTTTGACATGACAACAAATGAAAAGGCCAGGGAGGAGTTACTGTGACAGGGTAGGAACCAAAGTGTTGATAAGTGTTTACTAGGGTCCCTATAATCTTTGGTTACATTTAATGTTTTCTCTTAGCTACTTCATATAGCTAACATATTCATGCTTCACGTAGTCCTCTTTGATTTAGAAGATAGTGTTGCACAAACAACATGCTGATTTAGGGCTACACCATCACTGGTATTATCAGGTTGTATAGCTAGTTACGTGTTTATCATTAGCGGCTAACACGACTTGCTAAGAAAATACAGACTGCTGAGAGAGAGAGAGAGAGAATTATAAAAATGGACGTTATAGAAGGTAAAGTAAAAATTAAAACCGGTATATCGTAAAATACGCTATACCGCTCAGCCCTAAGTGGAGTAGAGACTGTTCTCCCGTCTCATTGGATCAGAGTTGGCCGACGTGAGGTCAGGCTTATCTCAACTGTAATCATCCTCACACCTTTCACTCACTGGTTAGTGAGGTAGCAGCTAGTTCTCCCAAGGAATCCTGCTTGCTTTCTGTGGGTGCATCTCAATAGTCTAGTGGTTTCCTCTCCTTGGGTCCTTTACTTAATTTACAGTGATCTGGGAACATGGGGTAGGTGAAATCTGTATATTACCATTACAGAGTAGTACCCTGCAGTTCATGTACAGTGTTCTCAGGACCACACGCTTATTTATGCCCTAGTCTGGTTTGGTCTGTACTCACTGTTTCTTAAATCTACTCTCTGTGGGTCTGCTGTGTAGTCAGACCACGCACACACGCACAAACACACACACATGCTTGCGCACGCACATATGCACACAGACACACACACGTGCTTGCACACACACACACGGATGCCCACATTCCAACGTTAGTATTCTGTCACACACTAGCAATAATATGGAGAAAGTCCAAGGCACCAACATCTTATCCAAGTCTGTGTGTCTGAAAGCTGGTTTTGATGAAGGACCGAAAGCTTTCCATATTACTCTCATCTTCTTGCCTTCTTGTCCTGCTGTATCTCTATCTGTATCTCTATCTGTATCTCTATCTGTATCTCTATCTGTATCTCTATCTCTATCTCTATCTGTATCTCTATCTGTATCTCTATCTGTATCTCTATCTGTATCTCTATCTGTATCTCTATCTCTATCTCTATCTGTATCTCTATCTGTATCTCTATCTGTATCTCTATCTGTATCTCTATCTGTATCTCTATCTGTATCTCTATCTGTATCTCTATCTGTATCGCTATCTGTATCGCTATCTGTATCTCTATCTGTATCTCTATCTGTATCTCTATCTGTATCGCTATCTGTATCTCTATCTGTATCTCTATCTGTATCTCTATCTGTATCTCTATCTGTATCTCTATCTGTATCTCTATCTCCAGCTACATGATGTTGATGTGAGGTCTGATCCTGCTGAGACACGGGTTTACAGCCAAACAGGAATCTAATTCAAAGAATCTGGAGTTAACACCCTAAATGTGCATGCCAGTGAATTAATTTGACAAGTTCAGTATCTTCTCGCTTAGCCTACTTCTTTTAGTCAGTAGTCACACCTTAAAACCTGAGCCTTGAGACTTTGAGGTTCTATAGGTACTAGGCCTGTGTAATTGACTACAAACCAAGCTGTACTCAGTGCATGAGGGTGAGCCTAGTCTGTGCCAGAAGGTCTTAGTGAGTCTGTAAGCAGGGTTTGGCTTGGCTGCCAGTCTCTACTTTTAATGAATGAGCTTGTTGTTGTGAAGCTCTTAGGCACTCTCCTTTTACCATCCCTGGGCTGGAGACATGGACAGGCTTGGTCTCCTCAAACTAAACCCTCACACACACACACGCAAGTACACACTCTCACATAGGGCTGGGCGATATGGCCTAAAAATCGGATCTTGTTTTTTTCCCCAAACTTATGGGCGATTCACGATATATATCTAGATTTATTTTTAAACCTTTTTCTCTAAATAAGCATTGTTGCACAATTAAAGGTCAATACACTGCATTTCAAACAGTCAGGAATAATCTAATGAATTCACGGCTTGTGAAGTTATACCTAGGCTAAATATAAGCCTTCAACCATAAGACATACTAATAATGTAATTATTTTATCAAAATAGTTTAACCAGCTTTTTTGCAGTAATCAATGATCTGGCTTTCAAATCTGTCTATGAAAAGGCAGTTTTGTTACAAATTTAACCAGAACCATGGACAATGCACATTGACTAATAATGACCAACTTATGGTAGCAGGCATTATAGAAAATTAACACAGGTCTCAAACAATCTCTCAAGCACAAGCCCACTGCTAGTGAGTAGCCAGCTGATCTTTATTTTTAAAGTCTAGCCAAATATCTATTTTCTTGCTAACAAGGTATAACAGTTGAACTGTTATGAATACACCCTCTTGTCCATCTCCAACTGTTTGAACAACATAGCCTACCTGGATAAGAAGATGCTTATTTCTCAGATTGAGAACGAGTTGCCAATACCTTATATAAATACGACATTTTATGCTACAGGCATTTGGAACATCGCGCTAAAACATACATACTCTCACACACGCATGCACCCACGTCGCCATGAATCCCACCGACCCCCAGCTAGTAGTCTACTCTTTCATAGAGCTGGACCCATGGACATTGTGCTATGTAGAACCCCTAGGCTGTATCTCTGCTCCAGATAACACACCCACACACACACAATCGCATCCTCTTTTTCTGTCCACACACACACACACCGACCACTCCCCTCTGAGCTGGGGCCCAGCTGCACTGAACACTCTGGCCTTTGTGTGAGAACAGCTGGCTGCAGTCACACACTGCATGTTGTTGATTTGATTTGATACTCCCCCGACACACACACATACACACACACACACACACACTGTTCCACGTATGCCTAAAGCCGTCCATTCCCACTGGGCACAGACGTCAATTCAACGTCTATTCCACGTTGGTTCAACGTAATGTCGTTGAATTGACATGGAATAGACGTTGATTCAACCAATGTATGTTGAATCAACGTCTATATATGTAATGTTTGTGAAGAATTGATTACATTTGCTGGTTGTGTTCTGTTCAGTTCTATATGTATTGGGACAAAGCCTCTGGTTCTTCCACCATTAGACCAATGCAGAGTCCGTTCAGGCCCTGGTGACATCAGCACTCTGGCTGTAGACTGGGAAACACACTCAGACCGGAGGGAGAAGTGTGTGCCTTGGACCGGACAGTGGTTGAACTACTTTGCGACCGTGTTGCTCTCGTTAATGGAGGTACGCAAATGCCCTAACGAGGCGTTTCTTGAGGCATTAATTCTGCGGGGTTACAGGGTTAAAACAGAAACAACTCAAAGGGTTAAGTTAAGGTATTAATTCTGAGTGGTTATAATTAAAAACAAAACGCTGTTTCCATCAACTATCATCAAGTATTCTCACGGCTTGCTAAAGCATTGTGAACTGCGGTGTTGCAGTGTTCTAAGCAGCGCGCTCTGGCTCCGAGCATCAGAGGAAGGCATATATCGATGTTCTCAGGACCTTTTCAAACGTCCGAAATCGCCATCTATTTCTAGTGATCAGGCTGAATACCCCACCCAGTTACTGCCTTGCCTCCTAACTCGTGGTGCCAGAAACAAACTACTACAGTATGTCCTACTTCAGTGGTTCCCAACCAGGGGTACTAGGACCCCAGGGGGTACTTGACCCATCCACAGGGGGTACTTGAGAAGAATCATGAGACTAAAAGCTTACTGGTAAAATGCACATGAGAGGGTACTCCGGGTAGAGTAACATTTTGTTGGTTGTACAGTAACTGAAAAAGGTTGAGAACCGCTGTCCTACTTGAACAAGACATTGGTTTGGGTGATTTGAAAGTTTGTTGTATATTTGCATCTGTTGCGTATGTGTTAGCATAGGCTATGTCTCTGTGTTTGTGTGTATGAGAGGTGGATAGACAGAAAGTCTGAGGCTGTGTCTCTGTGTATGTCTTGAAACTATAGGGTGTGTGTGCATGCGTACGTGTGCTTGCAAGTGTACGTTTACATGTGACAAGCTTGCGTGTGTATGTGAAGGAGAGACGGGGCCAATGTGTTGTGTGTTAATGACAGTCTGATGATGTACCTTCCTCTCACCCCTCATGATCATATTCCACAGCTCCCTCCTCTCCTGGCCCTGCCCCTCCCTCTCCTGGCCCTGCCCCTCCCTCTCCTGGCCCTGCCCCTCCCTCACCTGGCCCTGCCCCTCCCTCGCTCCCTCCCTCTCCTGGCCCTGCCCCTCCCTCACTCCCTCCCTCTCCTGGCCCTGCTCCTCCCTCCCTCCCTCACCTGGCCCTGCCCCTCCCTCGCTCCCTCCCTCTCCTGGCCCTGCCCCTCGCTCCCTCTCTTGGCCCTGCCCCTCGCTCCCTCCCTTTCTTGGCCCCTGCCTCGCTTCCTCCCTCTCTTGGCCCTGCCCCTCCCTCCCTCACCGCAGCCATGCCTCTGGTGTGGGAGAGAGGGAGTGAGGGAAAGCAGGAGAGAGCAAGAGAGAGGAAGGAATGTGGTGGAGTGGGCAGTATAGTTGTGGCTGACTAATTTTGCCTGCCCACTCCACCCAGATCTCTCTCTTACTCTCCATCTCGCTCTCTACTGCTTTCCCTAAGGTCCATCCTTCTCCTTCCATTGTTCTATCTCTCCCTCTCTGTCCCCCCTTCTCTCTTTCAATTTCAATTCAATTTAAGGGGCTTTATTGGCATGGGAAATATATGTTTACATTGCCAAAGCAAGTGAAATAGATAATAAACAAAATAACAGTAAACATTACACTCACAAAAGTTCCAAAAGAATAAAGACCTCCCAGTCTCTCTCTCTCTCCCCCAATCTCTGGCAGCTTCATTAAATAGTACCCGCAAAACACCAGTCTCAACGTCAACAGTGAAGAGGCGACTCTGGGATTCTGACCTTCTAGGCAGAGTTGCAAAGAAAAAGCCATATCTCAGACTGGCCAATAAAAAGAAAAGATTAAGATGGGGAAAATAACACTGGACATTTTCTTTGCAACTCTGCCTAGAAGGTCAGCATCCCGGAGTCGACTCTTGACTGTTGACGTTGAGACTGGTGTTTTGCGGGTACTATTTATTGAAGCTGCCAGTTGAGGACCTGTGAGGCGTCTGTTTCTCAAACTAGACACTCTAATGTATTTGTCCTCTTGCTCAGTTGTGCACCGGGGCCTCCCTCTCCTCTTTCTATTCTGGTTAAAGCCAGTTTGCGCTGTTCTGTGAAGGGAGTAGTACACAGCGTTGTACGAGATCTTCAGTTTCTTGGCAATTTCTCGCATGGAATAGCCTTAATTTCTCAGAACAAGAATAGACTGACAAGTTTCAGAAGGAAGTTCTTTGTTTCTGGCCATTTTGAGCCTATAATCGAACCCACAATTGCTGATGCTCCAGATACTCAACTAGTCTCAAGAAGGCCCATTTTATTGCTTCTTTAAACAGCACAATAGTTTTCATCTGTGCTAACATGATTGCAAAAGGGTTTTCTAATGATCAATTAGCCTTTTAAAATGATAAACTTGGATTAGCAAACACAACGTGCCATTGGAACACAGGACTGATGGTTGCTGATAATGGGCCTCTGTACGCCTTTGTAGACATTCCGTAAAAAATCAGCCGTTTCCAGCTAGAATAGCCATTTACAACATTAACAATGTCTACACTGTGTATTTCTGATATATAATATATATACACACACACACTACCATTCAAACATTTGGGGTCACTTACAAATGTCCTTGTTTTCGAAAGAAAAGCAATTTTTTTGTCCATTAAAATAACATCAAATTGATCAGAAATACACAGTATATATACAGTGGGGAGAACAAGTATTTGATACACTGCCGATTTTGCAGGTTTTCCTACTTACAAAGCATGTAGTGGTCTGTAATTTTTATCATAGGTACACTTCAACTGTGAGAGACGGAATCTAAAACAAAAATCCAGAAAATCACATTGTATGATTTTTAAGTAATTAATTTGCATTTTAGTGCATGACATAAGTATTTGATCACCTACCAACCAGTAAGAATTCCGGCTCTCACAGACCTGTTAGTTTTTCTTTAAGAAGCCCTCCTGTTCTCCACTCATTACCTGTATTAACTGCACCTGTTTGAACTCGTTACCTGTATAAAAGACACCTGTCCACACACTCAATCAAACAGACTCCAACCTCTCCACAATGGACAAGACCAGAGAGCTGTGTAAGGACATCAGGGATAAAATTGTAGACCTGCACAAGGCTGGGTTGGGCTACAGGACAATAGGCAAGCAGCTTTTTTTATTTTATTTTTTATTTCACCTTTATTTAACCAGGTAAGCCAGTTGAGAACAGGTTCTCATTTACAACTGCGACCTGGCCAAGATAAAGCAAAGTAGTGCAATAAAAACAACACAGAGTTACATATGGGGTAAAAAAAACATAAAGTCAGAAATACAACAGAAAATATATATACAGTGTGTGCAAATGTAGCAAGTTATGGAGGTAAGGCAATAAATAGGCTATAGTGCAGAATAATTACAATAGTATTAACACTGGAATGCTAGATGTGCAAGAGATGATGTGCAAATAGAGATACTGGGGTGCAAAAGAGCAAAATAAATAACAATATAGGGATGAGGTAGTTGGGTGGGCTAATTTCAGATGGGCTGTGTACAGGTGCAGTGATCGGTAAGGTGCTCTGACAACTGATGCTTAAAGTTATTGAGGGAGATAAGAGTCTCCAGCTTCAGAGATTTTTGCAATTCGTTCCAGTCATTGGCAGCAGAGAACTGGAAGGAATGGCGGCCAAAGGAGGTGTTGGCTTTGGGAATGACCAGTGAGATATACCTGCTGGAGCGCAGACTACGGGTGGGTGCTGCTATGGTGACCAATGAGCTAAGATAAGGCGGGGATTTGCCTAGCAGTGATTTATAGATGGCCTGGAGCCAGTGGGTTTGACGACGAACATGTAGTGAGGACCAGCCAACAAGAGCGTACAGGTCACAGTGGTGGGTAGTGTATGGGGCTTTGGAGACAAAACGGATGGCACTGTGATAGACTACATCCAATTTGCTGAGTAGAGTGTTGGAGGCTATTTTGTAAATGACATCGCCGAAGTCAAGGATCGGTAGGATAGTCAGTTTTACGAGGGCATGTTTGGCAGCATGAGTGAAGGAGGCTTTGTTGCGAAATAGGAAGCCGATTCTAGATTTAACTTTGGATTGGAGATTCTTTATGTGAGTCTGGAAGTTGAGTTTACAGTCTAACCAGACACCTAGATATTTGTAGTTGTCCACATACTCTAGGTCAGACCCGTCGAGAGTGGTGATTCTAGTCGGGTGGGCGGGTGCTAGCAGCGTTCGATTGAAAAGCATGCATTTAGTTTTACTAGTGTTTAAGAGCAGTTGAAGGCTACTGAAGGATTGTTGTATGGCATTGAAGCTCGTTTGGAGGTTTGTTAACACAGTGTCCAATGAAGGGCCAGATGTATACAAAATGGTGTCGTCTGCGTAGAGGTGGATCTGAGAGTCACCAGCAGCAAGAGCGACATCATTGATATACACGGAGAAAAGTGTCGGCCCAAGAATTGAACCCTGTGGCACCCCCATAGAGACTGCCATAGGTCCAGACAACAGGCCCTCCGATTTGACACACTGAACTCTATCTGAGAAGTAGTTGGTGAACCAGGCGAGGCAGTCATTTGAGAAACCAAGGCTATTTAGTCTGCCAATAAGAATGCGGTGGTTGACAGAGTCGAAAGCCTTGGCCAGGTCGATGAAGACGGCTGCACAGTACTGTCTATTATCAATCGTGGTTATAATATCGTTTAGGACCTTGAGCGTGGCTGAAGTGCACCCGTGACCAGCTCGGAAACCGGATTGCATAGCGGAGAAGGTACGGTGGGATTCGAAATGGTCGGTGATCTGTTTGTTAACTTGGCTTTCGAATACTTTCGAAAGGCAGGGCAGGATGGATATAGGTCTGTAGCAGTTTGGATCTAGAGTGTCACCCCCTTTGAAGAGGGGGATGACCGCGGCAGCTTTCCAATCTCTGGGGATCTCAGACGTTATGAAAGAGAGGTTGAACAGACTAGTAATAGGGGTTGCGACAATTTCGGCGGCTAGTTTTAGAAAGAAAGGGTCCAGATTGTCTAGCCCAGCTGATTTGTAGGGGTCCAGATTTTGCAGCGCTTTCAAAACATCAGCTGTCTGAATTTGTGTGAAGGAGAAGCGGGGGGGGCATGGGCAAGTTGCAGCAGAGGGTGCAGAGTTGGTGGCCGGGTTAGTGGTAGCCAGATGGAAAGCATGGCCAGCTGTAGCAAAATGCTTGTTGAAATTCTCGATTATTGTAGATTTATCGGTGGTGATAGTGTTTCCTAGCCTCAGTGCAGTGGGCAGCTGGGAGGAAGTGCTCTTATTCTCCATGGACTTTACAGTGTCCCAAAACTTTTTGGAGTTAGTGCTACAGGATGCAAATTTCTGTTTGAAAAAGTTAGCCTTTGCTTTCCTGACTGCTTGTGTATATTGGTTCCTAACTTCCCTGAAAAGTTGCATATCGCGGGGGCTATTTGATGCTAATGCTGTACGCCACAGGATGTTTTTGTGCTGGTCAAGGGCAGTCAAGTCTGAGGAGAACCAGGGGCTATATCGGTTCTTAGTTCTGTATTTTTTGAATGGGGCATGTTTATTTAAGATTGAGAGGAAATTACTTTTAAGGAACAACCAGGCATCCTCTACTGACGGAATGAGATCTATATCCATCCAGGATACCTGGGCCAGGTCAATTAGGAAGGCCTCCTCGCTAAAGTGTTTTAGGGAGCGTTTGACAGTGATGAGGGGTGGTCGTTTGACCGCAGACCCGTTACGGACGCAGGCAATAAGGCAGTGATCGCTGAGATCCTGGTTGAAGACAGCTGAGGTGTATTTAGAGGGTATGTTAGTCAGGATGATATCTATGAGGGTACCCATGTTTAAGGATTTAGGGTTGTACCTGGTAGGTTCGTTGATAATTTGCGTGAGGTTGAGGGCATCTAGCTTGGATTGTAGGATGGCTGGGGTATTAAGCATATCCCAATTTAGGTCACCAAGCAGTACAAACTCAGAGGATAAATGGGGGGCAATCAATTCACATATGGTGTCCAGGGCACAGCTGGGGGCTGAGGGGGGTCTGTAGCAAGCGGCAACAGTGAGAGACTTATTTCTGGAAAGGTGGATTTTTAGAAATAGAAGCTCAAACTGTTTGGGCACAGACCTGGATAGTATGATAGAGCTCTGCAGGCTATCTCTACAGTAGATTGCAACTCCACCCCCTTTGGCAGTTCTATCTAGACGGAAAATGTTATAGTTGGGGATGGAAATTTCAGAATTTTTGGTGGCCTTCCTGAGCCAGGATTCAGACACTGCTAGAACATCAGGGTTGGCAGAGTGTGCTAACGCAGTGAATAACTCAAACTTAGGAAGTAGACTTCTGATATTTATGTGCAAGAAACCAAGACTTTTGCGATTACAGAAGTCATCAAATGATAGCTCCTGGGGAGTAGGAGTGATACTGGGGGCTACAGGCCCTGGGTTAGCCTCTACATCACCAGAGGAACAGAGGAGGACTAGAATAAGGATACGGCTAAAGGCTTTAAGAACTGGTCTTCTAGTGCGTTGGGTACATAGAATAAAGGGGGCAGATTTCCGGGTGTTATAGAAAAGATTCAGGGCATTATGTACAGACAAGGATATGGAAGGATATGAGTAAAGTGGAGGTAAACCTAAGCGTTGGGTAACAATGAAAGAGATAGTATCTCTAGAGGCATCAATTGAGTCGGTCTCTGAGTGTATGGGCGGAGGGACAAAGGAGCTAACTAAGGCAGGTTTAGCTAGGCTGGGGGGTCTACAGTGATATAGTACAATTAGAAATAACCGAAACAACAATAAACTAACCATGTTTGGGCTGAGGCTAAACATAAACAGGATGTAGTACCGTAAAAAGGAACAGTCCAGCAGATATCAGCTGTATAGCTGAGTTATCATAAGGTCCGGTGGTGAAGCGCTAGTGAGTAAGAGGCCACGGCTAGCGTGTGCTACGTCCGTTTTGTTGTAGCCAGCTGGTAGCGATGAATCCGGAGTTAAAGGTCCAGTGAATTCAGTGATTCCGGCGGAAAAACTGATATGTTCTGGGTCGATAACGCGCTGTGCAGACTGGCCGAATATCCGGTGATCAATGTCCAGTGATTAAAAATTAATCCCGCGGAAAAAAAATCCAATATTCTGGGTGCAACACCGCTAGCTGTGGCTAATAGCAAGTAGCTAGTTCAGTAGCTAGTTCAGTTTAGTGAGTAAGAGGCCACGGATAACGTGTGCTAACGGGCCAGGGCTAGCAGATGGATGGAATCTTCGTGGTTAACGTCGTAACCACATCAGACGATTTCGTCGGCAGACCAGTCGTGTAGGATCGGCGGGGCTCCGTGTCAACACTAGGTGGTCCCGTCCGGTTGATAGAGAGGTAGATAGCCGGGAGATGGGCCTAGCTCGGGATGATTAGCCAGACCACAGCGTCCGTTTTGTTGTTGTTGTAGCCAGCTGGTAGCGATGAATCCGGAGTTAAAGGTCCAGAGAATCAGTGATTCCGGCAGAAAAACTGATATGTTCTGGGTCGATAACGCGCTGTGCAGACTGGCCGAATATCCGGTGATCAATGTCCAGTGATTAAAATTAATCCCGCGGAAAAAATCCAATGATCTGGGTGAAACACCGCTAGCTGTGGCTAATAGCAAGTAGCTAGTTAGCTGGCTAGCTAGTTTCAACTGGAGATTCTAGATAAAAGGTAAGTCAATAATAGAATCCGTTCCACATTGAGTGAGGCGGGTTGCAGGAAAGTATATTTTGTAGAAGGATGAAAAGTCTGATAGGGAAATATGTACGAAAAATACAAAAAAACAGGGTATTTACAGGCTATTTACAGACACACGACAGAAACAGGACTGCACTACTTCGCCATCTTGGAAACACCTTCTTCAGCTTGGTGAGAAGGCAACAACTGTTGGCGCAATTATTAGAAAATGGAAGAAGTTCAAGATGACGGTCAATCACCCTCGGTCTGGGGCTCCATGCAAGATCTCACCTCGTGGGGCATCAATGATCATGAGGAAGGTGAGGGATCAGCCCAGAACTACAAGGCAGGACCTGGTTAATGACCTGAAGAGAGCTGGGACCACAGTCTCAAAGAAAACCATTAGTAACACACTACGCCATCATGGATTAAAATCCTGCAGCGCACGCAAGGTCCCCCTGCTCAAGCCAGCGCATGTCCAGGCCCGTCTGAAGTTTGCCAATGACCATCTGGATGATCCAGAGGAGGAATGGGAGAAGGTCATGTGGTCTGATGAGACAAAAATAGAGCTTTTTGGTCTAAACTCCACTCGCCGTGTTTGGAGGAAGAAGAAGGATGAGTTCAACCCCAAGAACACCATCCCAACCGTGAAGCATGGAGGTGGAAACATCATTCTTTGGGGATGCTTTTCTGCAAAGGGGACAGGATGACTGCACCGTATTGAGGGGAGGATGGATGGGGCCATGTATCGCGAGATCTTGGCCAACAACCTCCTTCCCTCAGTAAGAGCATTGAAGATGGGTCGTGGCTGGGTCTTCCAGCATAACAACGACCCGAAACACACAGCCAGGGCAACTAAGGAGTGGCTCCGTAAGAAGCATCTCAAGGTCCTGGAGTGGCCTAGCCAGTCTCCAGACCTGAACCCAATAGAAAATCTTTGGAGGGAGCTGAAAGTCCGTATTGCCCAGCGACAGCCCCGAAACCGGAAGGATCTGGAGAAGGTCTGTATGGAGGAGTGGGCCAAAATCCCTGCTGCAGTGTGTGCAAACCTGGTCAAGACCTACAGGAAACGTATGATCTCTGTAATTGCAAACAAAGGTTTATGTACCAAATATTAAGTTCTGCTTTTCTGATGTATCAAATACTTATGTCATGCAATAAAATGCAAATGAATTACTTAAAAATCATACAATGTGATTTTCTGGATTTTTGTTTTAGATTCCATCTCTCACAGTTGAAGTGTACCTATGATAAAAAGTACAGACCTCTACATGCTTTGTAAGTAGGAAAACCTGCAAAAGCGGTAGTGTATCAAATACTTGTTCTCCCCACTGTATATATATATTAGTGTAGATCAGCTTTAATATTGCAGATAGTTTATGGCTTCTATCAATGTAATTGTCTGCATCATTTCCAATCCCCCATATATATTTTTTTAGTAAATAAATATATACAGTACCAGTAAAAAGTTTGGACACACCTACTCATTCAAGGGTTTTTCTTTATTTTTACTATTTTCTACATTGTAGAAGAATAGTGAAGACATCAAAACTATGAAATAACACATATGGAATCATGTAGTAACCAAAAAAGTGTTAAACAAATTGAAATATATTTGAGATCAAATAGCCACCCTTTGCCTTGATGACAGCTTTGCACACTCTTGGCATTCTCTCAACCAGATCACCTGGAATGCTTTTCCAACAGTCTTTAAGGAGTTCCCACATATGCTGAGCACTTGTTGGCTGCTTTTCCTTCACTCTGCGGTCCGACTCATCCCAAACCATCTCAATTGGGTTGAGGTCGGGGGATTGTGGAGGCCAGGTCATCTAATGCAGCACTCCATCACTCTCCTTCTTGGTAAAATAGCCCTTACACAGCCTGGAGGTGTGTTGGTTCATTGTCCTGTTGAAAAACAAATGATAGTCCCACTAAGCCCAAACCAGATGGGATGGCGTATCGCTGCAGAATGCTGTGGTAGCCATGCTGGTTAAGTGTGCCTTGAATTCTGAATAAATCACTGACAGTGTCACCAGCAAAGCACCATCACACCTCCTCCTCCATGCTTCATGGTGGGAACCACACATGCGGAGATCATCCGTTCACCTATTCTGCATCTCACAAGACACGGCGGTTGGAACCAAAAATCTCAAATTTGGACTCATCAGACCAAAGGACAGATTTCCACCGGTCTAATGTCCATTGCTCGTGTTTCTTGGCCCAAGCAAGTCTCTTCTTATTATTGGTGTCCTTTAGTAGTGGTTTCTTTGCAGCAATTCGACCATGAAGGCCTGATTCACACAGTCTCCTCTGAACAGTTGATGTTGAGATGTGTCTGTTACTTGAACTCTGTGAAGCATTTATTTGGGCTGCAATCTAAGGTGCAGTTAATTGCCGATTTCTGAGGCTGGTAACGCTAATTCACTCCTCTGTAGCAGAGGTAACTCTGGGTCTTCCTTTCCTGTGGTGGTCCTCATGAGAGCCAGTTTCATCATAGCGCTTGATGGTTTTTGCGACTGCACTTGAAGAAACGTTCAAAGTGCTTGAAATGTTCCCTATTGACTGACCTTCATGTCTTAAAGTAATGATGGACTGTCATTTCTCTTTGCTTATTTGAGCTTTTCTTGCCATAATATGGACTTGGTCTTTTACCAAATAGGGCTATCTTCTGTACACCAACGCTATCTTGTCACAACACAACTGATTGGCTCAAACGCATTAAAAAAGAAGGAAAGAAATTCCACAAATGAACTTTTAAGAAGGCACACCTGTTAATTGAAATGAATTCCAGGTGACTACCTCATGAAGCTGGTTGAGAGAATGACAAGAGTGTTCAAGCTGTCATCAAGGCACACTTTGGCTACTTTGAAGAATCTAAAATCTAAAATATATTTTGATTTGTTTAACACTTTTTTGGTTACTACATGATTCCATGTGTTATTTCATAGTTTTGATGTCTTCACTATTATTCTACAATGTAGAAAATAGTACAAATAACGAAAAACCCTTGAATAAGTAGGTGTGTCCAAACCTTTGACTGGTACTGTATATACAACCTACTAAATAGTTACACACGTAAACACACATTCAATCCCCCCTCTGTCGTGTGTTCACTGTCCTCCCCATATACAAAGACATTCTTATACACACACTTTAACTTACACTGTCATGAAGCACACACACACACACACTGCAGTTCCTTCTGTAGTGGTGTTCTGCTTTCTCTCTGTGTTCAGAAGCTCATTGGAAGATGAAGGTATTTGGATGCTTTGTTTATATTCATTTCAACAAGTCAGCTATGCTCCTGTGTTTACATCCATAGCTCCGTATGAATGTATATATCATGTCATAGACATCTTTAACAATGTAAATATTATTTATCATGCTGAAGCATTGTAACTCTGGCAGTGTATCATATGGAGAAATCTATTGGACTTCAGAACCACTTTGAACTTTGTGAACGTTAAGATCTATCATTGTTTTTGGAGATACTCTCTTTTGAATTGATAATAATGTGTTACTGTACTCTTAAAACAAATGGCTGGATTAAAACCATCTTGGTGTAGGCCCACAGCTTTACCCTGCTTGGTTTGGCTTGTGGACAATGTATTTGGATGCTTGATTTAGAGCTGTTAGTGTATTTAGCTTTCACTGCATGTAAAGCCAGTGTGGTTGTATCCTAAGCTGTGCTATATGTTCAAGAGGCATATAGTTTACCTAATACAACATGTCTCTGTTACTGTCATGAGAGAGCTATGGTCCATAATTCATGAAACCACTGGGTCCAAGAAGCCAAAATGGCTCCACATGTAGCCAAATGGGTCCAAGCCACATTCACTCCCATCCATCCCACTCTCCTTTGCAGTGTTCTGTTTGGGATGGATGGAAGGAGAGGAGAGGAAGACAGAGGGCTATTTGAAGAAAATGATGTGGAGAGGGAGCGAGGGAGAGAAAGGTTTACTGATATTGTTTATTTCACTTGCTTTGGCAATGTAAACATAATGTTTCCCATGCCAATAAAGCCTGTTGAATTGAGAGAGAGAGACTTTCTTAAATAGAGGTGTAAGACTTGTTTAAATACTCTTATCGCTTTGAGTGATATAACAAAGAGATTGAGTGAGAGAGATTAAGACTGGTGTGCATGTTTGATATTAAACATGTTTAATTGGACACAAAGCAGCAGATGAGATGTGGTTGGTTGTCATAGCGATGGGATGTCAGTAGCTGGATCTACTTTCCAACCCGAGAGAGAAGTAGCAGACGTGTTAGAGGGGATCCTGAGTACTGAATAAAAAATGGAAAAAGACAAGTCCTATTTATGTTTTCACCTATTTCTTTCTCTTTCCTACTTCCTCTCTCTGCATCTCTCTCTCTCTCTCTCTCTGCATCTCTCTTTCCTGTTTTCTCTCTGCGGCTCTCTCTCGCTCTGCATCTCTCTCTGGCTCTGCATCTCTCTCTGCGTCTCTCTGCGTCTCTCTCTCTCTGCCTCTCTCTATCTGCCTCTCTCTCTCTGCGTCTCTCTCTCTGTGTCTCTGCGTCTCTCTCTCTCTGTGTCTCTGCGTCTCTCTCTGCATCTCTCTATCTGCCTCTCTCTCTGCGTCTCTCTGCGTCTCTCTCTCTCTTTCTCTCTGCGTCTCTCTATCTGCCTCTCTCTCTCTGCGTCTCTGTGTCTCTCTCTGCGTCTCTCTCTCTCTTTCTCTCTGCGTCTCTCTCTCTGCGTCTCTGCGTCTCTCTCTCTGCGTCTCTTTACGTCTCTCTCTGTGTCTCTCTCTGCGTCTCTCTCTTTCTCTCTGCGTCTCTATCTCTGCGTCTCTTTACGTCTCTCTCTGTGTCTCTCTCTGCGTTTCTCTCTGCGTTTCTGCGTCTCTCTCTCTCTGCGTCTCTCTCTCGCTCTCTCTGGGTCTCTCGCTCTTTCTCTCTGCGTCTCTCTCTCTGCGTTTCTGCGTCTCTCTCTCGCTCTCTCTGCGTCTCTCTCTCTCTCTCTGCGTCTCTCTCTCTCTCTGCGTCTCTCTCTCTGCGTTTCTCTCTGCGTCTCTCTCTCTCTCGCTGCGTCTCTCTCTCTCTCCACGTCTCTCTCTGCGTTTCTCTCTGCGTCTCTCTCTCGCTCTATCTGCGTCTCTCTCTCTGCGTCTCTCTCTCTCTCTCTGCGTCTCTCTCTTACTGCGTCTCTCTCTCTCTGCGTCTATCTCTCTCTCTCTGCGTCTCTCTCTCTCTGCGTCTCTCTCTCTCTGCGTTTCTGCGTCTCTCTCTTTCTGCGTCTCTCTCTCTTTCTCTCTGCGTCTCTCTCTCTGCGTTTCTGCGTCTCTCTCTCTGCGTCTCTTTACGTCTCTCTCTGTGTCTCTCTCTGCGTCTCTCTCTTTCTCTCTGCGTCTCTCTCTGCGTCTCTTTACGTCTTTCTCTGTGTCTCTCTCTGCGTCTCTCTCTTTCTCTCTGCGTCTCTCTCTCTGTGTTTCTGCATCTCTCTCTCTCTGCGTCTCTCTCTCGCTCTCTCTGCGTCTCTCTCTCTTTCTCTCTGCGTCTCTCTCTGCGTTTCTGCGTCTCTCTCTCCGCGTCTCTCTCTCTCTGCGCCTCTCTGCATCTCTCTCTGCGTCTCTCTCTCTCTCGCTGCGTCTCTCTCTCTCCACGTCTCTCTCTGCGTTTCTCTCTGCGTCTCTCTCTCGCTCTATCTGCGTCTCTCTCTCTGCGTCTCTCTCTCTCTCTCTGCGTCTCTCTCTCACTGCGTCTCTCTCTCTCTGCGTCTATCTCTCTCTCTCTGCGTCTCTCTCTCTCTGCGTCTCTCTCTCTCTGCGTTTCTGCGTCTCTCTCTCTCTCTGCGTCTCTCTCTCGCTCTCTCTGCGTCTCTCTCTCTTTCTCTCTGCGTCTCTCTCTCTGCGTTTCTGCGTCTCTCTCTCTGCGTCTCTTTACGTCTCTCTCTGTCTCTCTCTCTGCGTCTCTCTCTTTCTCTCTGCGTCTCTCTCTGCGTCTCTTTACGTCTTTCTCTGTGTCTCTCTCTGCTTCTCTCTCTTTCTCTCTGCGTCTCTCTCTCTGTGTTTCTGCATCTCTCTCTCTCTGCGTCTCTCTCTCGCTCTCTCTGCGTCTCTCTCTCTTTCTCTCTGCGTCTCTCTCTGCGTTTCTGCGTCTCTCTCTCCGCGTCTCTCTCTGCGCCTCTCTGCATCTCTCTCTCTGCGTCTCTCTCTCTGTTTCTGCGTCTCTCTCTCTCTCTCTGCGTCTCTATCTCTCTCTCTGTGTCTCTCTCTCTCTGCGTCTCTCTCTCTGTGTTTCTGTGTCTCTCTCTCTGCGTCTCTCTCTCTCTGCGCCTCTCTGTATCTCTCTCTCTGCGTCTCTCTCTCTCTCTCTGCGTCTCTCTCTCTCTCTCTGTCTCTCTCTCTCTCTGTGTCTCTCTCTCTCTGCGTCTCTCTCTCTCTCTGCGTCTCTCTCTCTCTCTGCGTCTCTCTCTCTCTCGCTCTCTGCGTCTCTCTCTATCTGCGTCTCTCTCTCTGCGTCTCTCTCTCTCTCTCTGCGTCTCTCTCTCGCTCTGCGTCTCTCTCTCTCTGCGTTTCTCTCTGCGTCTCTCTCTCTCTCTGCGTTTCTCTCTCTGCGTTTCTCTCTCTGCGTCTCTCTCTCTGCGTTTCTCTCTCTTCGTCTCTCTCTCTGCGTCTCTCTCTCTGCGTCTCTCTCTCTGCGTTTCTCTCTGCGTCTCTCTCTCTCTGTGTCTCTCTCTCTCTGCGTCTCTCTCTCTTTCTGCGTCTCTCTCTCTCTCTGCGTCTCTCTCTCTGCGTCTCTCTCTCTCTGCGTTTCTCTCTCTGCGTCTCTCTCTCTGCGTCTCTCTCTCTGCGTTTCTCTCTGCGTCTCTCTCTCTCTCTGCGTCTCTCTCTCTCTCTCTCTCTCTCTCTCTCTCTCTCTCTCTCTGCGTCTCTCTCTCTCTGCGTTTCTCTCTCTGCGTCTCTCTCTCTCTCTCTCTCTCTCTGCGTTTCTCTCTCTGCGTCTCTCTCTCTCTCTCTCTCTGCGTTTCTCTCTGCGTCTCTCTCTCTCTCTCTCTGCGTCTCTCTCTCTCTGCGTCTCTGCGTCTCTCTCTCTCTGCGTCTCTCTCTCTCTGCGTCTCTCTCTCTGCGTTTCTCTGTCTGCGTCTCTCTCTCTCTGCGTCTCTCTCTCTCTGCGTTTCTCTCTCTGCGTCTCTCTCTCTCTCTCTGTGTGTCTCTCTCTCTCTCTCTGCATCTCTCTCTCTCTCTCTTTGTCTTCATCTCTCTGTGTTGGCATTCTGCTGGCAGTATGAAGTATGTAGCAGTGATTTAGGCTCTCTGTTAAACTATCTTGTGTAACCTCTCCATCTTGCTCCTTCCTGATCACCCCTTCCTGATCACCCATAAACCCATGTCTTGTCCTAGATAATCCACATCACCTTCACATTTGTATTTTCCAAAATTGTGATGGGAGCAGGGAGGGTGTCTGTGTGTTAATGTCTAGGATCTCATCATGGGAATCAGGGGTCCGCTGTTTTGACAGTTCCACTCTCTACACCCTCCCTCTGGTCGAGCCGGTCCCAAAGAGTGTGTGTGTGTGTGTGTGTGTGTGTGTGTGTGTGTGTGTGTGTGTGTGTGTACGTTAAATGATTCAGCATCTTGGTGTCTGCATGCCGGAGGGGAGGCAGAAGGGCATATTTATTTACAGCTTCTGCCTGCCTTAACCCTGTGCCCCGACCGACCCACGCCTCACCGCACAGAGACACCAGAACGCTTTCAGGGACACACCCCACAAATGTGCCCACGTGACACACACACACACGTTTGCCCTCTCTCTCTCTCTCTCTCTCTCTCTCTCTCATACACACAGACATAACCCATAAACGCAAACGCTCTTACTCAGTCATTGTCTTACATTTGAACTGAGCTGTCACTCTTATCCTCTTCTTACTGTCTCGCTCCACACTCAAAGATCAACCCTGTTCCAGTCAGTAAAATGTCCTAACCCATCTCTCCCTCCCTCTCTCTCTGCCTGCAGGACAGTGACATACAGAAGAAAATAGACCATGAGATCCGGATGCGTGATGGAGCCTGTAAGCTGCTGGCTGCCTGCTCCCAGAGAGACCAGGCCCTGGAGGCCTCCAAGAGCCTGCTCACCTGCAACACCCGCATCATGGCCTACATGTCGGAGCTGCAGAGGATGAAGGAGGCCCAGGTCATGCAGAGGGTCGCACTAAGGTCAGAGGGCAAATGGGCAAGGGGGCGGGGTAGGAACTTAGAGGTGCATAAATGGAGCTATCCCCATAGGGTGAAGGGCTTAATGTGGTCTGAGTGGGCAGGGTTTACAATTAGAATTTCCGTTGTTGACATCCCCTTCTTTCTGTCTCTACCAGGTCATCTGACGCAGGGCCCACGGACGACAGACTACCCTGTAAGGGAAAGGTGGCCATCTCAGGTAGGCCCCAGTAGTGTGTGTGTGTATTTGTGTGTGCCTATATAAAGGAGAGATGCATGTCTACCCAATAGCAGAGCTTCATGTAGTCCACTTCATCAGCCCCAGGTCCTGACACCCTGCCTCCTCATCTCCTATTATGCTATGCTGATGCTGTCTGTCATGCTGAGGGGGGGGCGGGGTCATGATGATGAGCGAGATCGTCTCTGGGTCTCATAGCCACCCCCCACTGAGGACCCCACACTAGGGAGGGGTGAGGGTACAGTGGGGAAAAAATGTATTTAGTCAGCCACCAATTGTGCAAGTTCTCCCACTTAAAAAGATGAGAGAGGCCTGTAATTTTCATCATAGGTACACGTCAACTATGACAGACAAATTGAGAGAAAAAAATCCAGAAAATCACATTGTAGGATTTTTAATTAATTAATTTGCAAATTATGGTGGAAAATAAGTATTTGGTCACCTACAAACAAGCAAGATTTCTGGCTCTCACAGACCTGTAACTTCTTCTTTAAGAGGCTCCTCTGTCCTCCACTCGTTACCTGTATTAATGGCACCTGTTTGAACTTGTTATCAGTATTAAAGACACCTGTCCACAACCTCAAACAGTCACACTCCAAACTCCACTATGGCCAAGACCAAAGAGCTGTCAAAGGACACCACAAACAAAATTGTAGACCTGCACCAGGCTGGGAAGACTGAATCTGCAATAGGTAAGCAGCTTGGTTTGAAGAAATCAACTGTGGGAGCAATTATTAGGAAATGGAAGACATACAAGACCACTGATAATCTCCCTCGATCTGGGGCTCCACGCAAGATCTCACCCCGTGGGGTCAAAATGATCACAAGAACGGTGAGCAAAAATCCCAGAACCACATGGGGGGACCTAGTGAATGACCTGCAGAGAGCTGGGACCAAAGTAACAAAGCCTACCATCAGTAACACACTACGCCGCCAGGGACTCAAATCCTGCAGTGCCAGACGTGTTCCCCTGCTTAAGCCAGTACATGTCCAGGCCCATCTGAAGTTTGCTAGAGTGCATTTGGATGATCCAGAAGAGGATTGGGAGAATGTCATATGGTCAGATGAAACCAAAATATAACTTTTTGGTAAAAACTCAACTCGTCGTGTTTGGAGGGCAAAGAATGCTGAGTTGCATCCAAAGAACACGATACCTACTGTGAAGCATGGGGGTGGAAACATCATGCTTTGGGGCTGTTTTTCTGCAAAGGGACCAGGACGACTGATCCGTGTAAAGGAAAGAATGAATGGGGCCATGTATCGTGAGATTGTGAGTGAAAACCTCCTTCCATCAGCAAGGGCATTGAAGATGAAACGTGGCTGGGTCTTTCAGCATGACAATGATCCCAAACACACCGCCCAGGCAACGAAGGAGTGGCTTCGTAAGAAGCATTTCAAGGTCCTGGAGTGGCCTAGCCAGTCTCCAGATCTCAACCCCATAGAAAATCTTTGGAGGGAGTTGAAAGTCCGTGTTGCCCAGTGACAGCCCCAAAACATCACTGCTCTAGAGGAGATCTGCATGGAGGAATGGGCCAAAATACCAGCAACAGTGTGTGAAAACCTTGTGAAGACTTACAGAAAACGTTTGACCTGTGTCATTGCCAACAAAGGGTATATAACAAAGTATTGAGAAACTTTTGTTATTGACCAAATACTTATTTTCCACCATAATTTGCAAATAAATTCATAAAAAATCCTACAATGTGATTTTCTGGATTTTATTTTCTCATTTTGTCTGTCATAGTTGACATGTACCTATGATGAAAATTACAGGCCTCTCTCATCTTTTTAAGTGGGAGAACTTGCACAATTGGTGGCTGACTAAATACTTTTTCCCCCCACTGTATGTGGGTTATGGAAAGGGGTGTATTTAAAAGGGTGAGGGTGGGGGTATAATGAGGGAAGAATGGTTTAGGGGGTGAGGATGACTTTAGGGGTGGAGGGGGAGAGAATGAGGGGTGAGGATTGAAACATTTTATGGTTTAAAGAAATGATGCAAAGGAGGTGGCGAACAAGTCCGGCTGCTCAGCTGATATTGTGATTAAACTTAAAAAGAGAAATAAATTATATTAAACAAAGATAAATTACATAAAACACAATGGAAAAATACTTTGGAGTACTTTCAATGATATCATGTGCAGAAAACCCAATTCATCTCCATCGTTCATTGAAGTTGATGGATAATTTATAACAAAAGCTTTCGATATTGCCAATCATTTCAATGACTATTTCACTACTAAAGTGGAAAAACTCAGACGTGAAAAGAAAACACAGTGAACCATCATATTTTTTTATAAAAGTTATAATAATGAAAGAAGGATTGCTGTTGTTATCCATCAATAATGATAAGCCACCAGGTATAGACAACCTTGATGGTAAACTATTGAGAATGGTAGCAGACTGTGTTATATAATATATGCCATTTAGCAGATGCTTTTATCCAAAGCAACTTAGTAATGCGTGCATACATTTAAAAGAAGAAATGTATGTATGGTCCCGGGAATCGAACCCACAATATTGGCTTTGCAAGCACCATGCTCTACCAACTGAGCCGTATTGTCACCCCTATTTGCTATATCTTTAACCAAAGCCTAAAGGAGTGTGTGTGTCCACAGGCGTGGAAGGAAGCTAAAGTAATCCCACTGCCTAAAAATAGTAAAGCACCCTTTGCTGGCTCTAACAGCCGCCTAATCAGTTTGCTGCCTATTCTTAGCAAACTGATGGAGAGGATTGTGTTTACATTTACATCTACATTTTCGTCATTTAGCAAATACAATGCTATTTTTCAGAGAACAAGTTAACTACTGACTTTCAGCATGCATATAGATAAGGGCACTCAACTTGTACTGCACTGACTCAGATGACTGATGATTGGTTAATGGAAATGGATAATAAGTTGGAGCTGTATTGTTAGATTTCAGTGCAGCCTTTGATGTTATTGATCATAAATTGTTATTGAAAAAACTAACTTGCTGTGGCTTTACATCACCTGCCATCACATGGTTGGAGAGTTATTTATCCAATAGAACCCAGAGAATATTCTTCAATGGAAGCTTCTCTAATATCAGATATGTACAGTGCGGTGTCCCTCAGGGCAGTTGCCTTGGGCCGTTAATCTTCTCTATTTTTACACAAAGCTAGAATTACTATATATACGGCTGATTCCACACACTACATGTCAGCACCCAAAGCCAGTGAGCTCACTGAAATTCTAAACAAGGAGTTACAGTCAGTATCAGAATGGGTGATTTAATAATAAACGGGTCTTAAATACATCTAAAACTAAAAACATTGTTTGGTTCATAACATTGAGTATGTTTACATGCACAGTAATAATTCGATATTAAACAGATTATGGAAAAGTCATATAAAAATCGAAATAAGCATATGCTGATTAAAACACCTGGTTTGCTGGGCAATCTTAAGAATTATTAGGACATGTAAACACCTTAATCGGCGTTCCAGTGGTGTATTTGATCTGCGCATGTGCTAGCACCGGTAGCGCAAATCTCCCTCTTTAGCGCGAGTGAAGTGAGTCGGGACCACTGAATGTATGCGTCTTAGAAGTTGTTTTCACATACAAACTTTATATATCCGAACTCAGAATCAAATTTGCTTCCCAAAAATAACATGTGGTAGAACGTTTATTTTGATTGGCGATTTTCTACATTTATCAGAGTGCCATCAGGTAGTCGGATTTCAGATGTGTCCATGTAAACAGGATTATTAGGGAAATCATTCTTCTTCCAAAGCATGTAAGCATTTTAATCAAACTATTATATTAATCTGACTATCCACAATAATTTCAGTATTGTTTGCATATAACCATACTCATTCTCTAAGACCTAAACTTCAACTGGATTTGAACATAAAGGGTGTGACCATTGTGCAAGTTGATGAAGCCAAACTCCTAGGTATAACATTGGATGGTCAATTATCATGGGCAAGACATATTAACAAAGTTGTTGTGAAGATGGTGAGGGGAAATGTCAACTGTACTAGTTGTTCAGGCTTTGGTCTTGTCCCATCTTGATTACTGTCCGTTAATATGGTCATGTGCTGCAAACAAAGACCTAGCAAAGCTGCAGCTGGCTCAAAACAGAGCAGCACGTCTTGCCTTTTAACTGCACATACAGAACTAACATCAACAACATGCATGCCAGCCTTTCCTGGTTGACGGATGACGAGAGATTAACTGCTTCTCTTCTAGTTTTTATGAGGAATATTACTGTGAAAACTTCCAGATTGTCTGCATAATCAAATAACATTCAGCTCAGACACCCATACATACCCCACAAGACATGCTACCAGGGGTCTGTTCAGACCCCAAGTCCAAAACGAATTGACGGCAACGCACAGTTTTATACAGAGCCATGATTGCATGGAACTCCCTTCAATCTCCAATTACTCAAGCAAACAGCAAAATTACCTTTAAAAAAACGGATAAAAAAACAACTAATGGAACGGCGGGGACGGTGAGGGGACACACGCGCACACACACACTCTAACACACACACACACTCTAACACACACACACACTCTAACACACACACACTCTAACACACACACACACTCTAACACACACACACTACCACACATACTAACACACACACACACACACTCTAACACACACACACACACTCTAACACACACACACTCTAACACACACACACACTCTAACACACACACACACTACCACACACACACACACACTAACACACACACACACACTCTAACACATACACACTCTACCACACACACACACACTCTAACACACACACACACTACCACACACACACACACTAACACACACACACACACTCTAACACATACACACTCTACCACACACACACACACACTAACACACACACACACACACTAACACATACACACTCTACCACACACACACACACACTAACACACACACACACACACACTAACACACACACATTCTAACACACACACACACTCTAACACACACACACACACTCTAACACACACACTAACACACACACACACACTCTAACACACACACACACTCTAACACATACACACTCTAACACACACACACACACTAACACACACACTAACACACACACACACACACACACTCTAACACACACATACTTTTTTGTTGTATTGTTTGTATAATGTTTTAGTTGCATTGTTTGGATATCGTTGTATTTTAAATTTGTGTGACTTTCCTTGTCTATCAGTGTTTTGTTACTTGTCATGTTTTATGTTTTTTGTGGACCCCAAGAAGAGTAGCTGCTGCTTCTGCAAAAGCTAATGGGGATCATAATAAACAAAACAAAATAAAAGGATGAGGGTGAGAGTAGGGGGAAAGAGGTAATTAAAGGATTATGATGAACTGCACTGGCTCAGTGGGAGGACAGGTGGCTCTGAGGTCTGTTTTGGACAGGTGGCTCTAAGGTCAGCTCACAGCTGGAGGGCACACGCATTCGCGCACACACACGAAGGGAGTAGTTGAGTTGATGAACAGAAGTTGTGACTTATCATTGATTGACTGGGAAGCCATTTAGCTAGTAAGTTCAGCTCAGCGCATGGGTTTCAGTTAGACTAGACATACACTGTACATAAATTCATCATACACATAAGTGTGCGCACATGTGTATATGTTACATTTGTGGCTGATTTCACTTTCACTCTGACTGTCCTTTGCCATTGCAGATCTGCGGATCCCTCTCATGTGGAAAGACACGGAGTACTTCAAGAACAAAGGAGGTGAGGAGTCGGTGTGGTAGAACTGGTGTGAATAGATTCATGTCAGTGTGGTAGAACTGGTATAAATAGACTCATCAATGATTCATTTCAGTGTGGTAGAAGTGGTGTGAATAGACTCATCAATGATTCATGTCAGTGTGGTAGAACTGGTGTTAATAGATTCATCAATGATTCATGTGCTATTATCTGTCGCTCTGAGTTTGTGTGAAGAGATGTGATGTGAGTCGACTGAGTAAGTGAAGCCATGTGAATCGAATATAATTTGGGTAAAGCCTCCCAGAGTAGGAGGGCTGACCTAGAATTAGTTTCACCTTTTAGATAATAATGAATAACATTGAATGGACAGGTGGGGATCAGATCCTAGATTAGCACTCCTACTCTGAGATGCTTTATGGAAACAGGCCCTGGGAAATAACTCTTAAGTATACAAACTAAAGCAATGAACATGTGAGCATAACAGTTCATGCTCTTTTAAAAACACTTGTAGATCTTAAGTTCTATACGGCTGTTGAAATGAATGTACATGTTTCTATTTTTCCCTTGGTAAAGTCAGCAGCTCACTGACAAGCAGACATTCCTACAGTAAGTAATTTGGTATGATCTGGCTTAGAAACCTGCTGCACAGACAGCCCTCTTCTGTTCTGTTGTCTTTGCCAGTGCTACTGAAGCAGAGAGGCCTGGGTCTGCTTAGGATCCGGTAATTGTAGTTCTAGGTGCTCTTTTGATACCGCTGTGTTATGGTTTATGTTGACTGCTACATGTAAAGGTCAAAACGTTATGGTAAAAAAAAGAACGTGCTGAAACCCAACTCCTTAGTGAGGTCTGCCCCTCACCGACAACTGGCATGAATTAATCTGCATGACCTAATAGATCTAATGCATATTAATAAACTCCGGGGACAGGAGTCTTGGTTGCCCAAGACGGCAAGCACAGATTGTGTGCTTTTGATCAGAGGTGGAAAAAGTACCCAATTGTCATACTTAAGTAAAAGTAAAGGTACCTTAATAGAAAATGACTCAAGTGAAAGTCACCCAGTAAAATACTACTTGAGTAAAAGTCTAAAAGTATTTGGTTTTAAATATACTTAAGTATCAAAAGTATAAATGATTTCAAATTCCTTATATTAAGCAAAGCAGACGGCACCATTTTCTTGTTTTTAACATTTACGGATCGCCAGGGGCACACTCCAGCATCCTTTACAAACGATACATTTGTGTTTAGTGGGTCTGCCAGATCAGAGGCAGTAGGAGGGACCACGTGTTCTCTTAATAAGTGCGTGAATTTGACAATTTTTCTGTCCTGCTAAGGATTCAAAATATAACGAGTACTTTTGGGTGTCAGGGAAAATGTATGGAGTAAAAAGTACATTATTTTCTTTAGGAATGTAGTGAATTAAAAGTTGTCAAAAATATAAATAGTAAAGTAAAGTACAGATACCCACCCAAAAATGACCTAAGCAGTACTTTAAAGTATTTTTACTTAAGTACTTTACACCACAGCTTTTGATACATGCACGCGCGCGCACACACACGCACTCACACACCCGCACTCACACTCCCAAATACATTTAGCGTAAAATGATACACTCACACACCACGCTGCATGTGAAGAACCCACTTAAAGCTACTTAGGCCAGACTCTCACAGTGCGGATGTCCAAGTCCAACAGCTGCTAGAGTTGGTGTTGTTCCTCCCAGTCTGTCCAGTGTGAGAGCCAAACCCACGATTCTCCAATAATCTACTCTGTAGCCTCCGTCTGTTTAAAACATCCACAGAGGGTGCAGGTAGTGCCAGAGGAGTTCTCAAGTGGGGAAATCTAGTCAAATCTAGTCAAATGTCTTCCACATGCTGCTTCTCACACCTCCCTCTCACTGCTCTCTCTCTGTCCCCCCTTCTCTCTTTACCTCTCCCCCCCCTCTGTCTCTCTCTACCTCTCCCTTCTCTCTCTCTATCTGTACCTCTCTCAGAGCTGCATCGGTGTGCAGTCTTCTGTCTGCTCCAGGTGGGAGCGGAGATTCACGACACAGACATGGTGATGGTGGACCGGACGCTCACCGATATCTGCTTTGACAACACCATCGTCTTGTAAGTCCTATTTTCCTGTTGGCTTGTGTGTTTACACAATTATTGGCAAAAGAGCTAATCTGATTGGTCAAAAGACCAAATAGTGGAAAAATATCAGAATTGGGCTGCCTGTGTAAACACAACCTTGCTATCTTGTCTTTCACATAGTGAGTATTGTTTGGTCTTTATAAGGGCATGTTTATTTAATGTCATGATTGTATCATAAAGGTAGATAAATGGATATATTTTGAAATCCTGTATCAGTAACTGATACATATACACAGACTGTACAAACCATTATGAACACCATTACATAGACTGACCAGGTGAATCCAGGTGAAAGCTATGATCCCTTATTGAAATCCACTTCAATCAGTGTAGATGAAGGGGAGGAGACAGGTTAAACTTTTTGGGCGACCTGACCAAATTCATAATTTTTGCATCTTTTACTTTCGGTTTTGTACACTAGCTTCAAACAACTGAAAATACAATATTTTGGGTTATGGAAAATATATTTCACAGTGGTTTAGATGGTACAATGACTCTCTACACCAGGGGTGTCAAACTCATTTTAGCTCAGGGGCCACATGGAGGAAAATCTATTCCCAAGTGGGCCGGACCGGTAAAATCATGGTGTATATATATAACTTAAAAACAACAACTTCAGATTGTTTTTTTTGTTTTAATACTATCAACATAAAACATAAAGCTGGAGCCTAAGGACAGTGTGTCCAAAATAGTACAAGCACAACATCACTATTAATCATAAAACACCTGAAGTTTATTTGAAAATTCTAAAGAAAAAGAACACACAAACACACAATGCCTCAGTGATTCACATAACTGTTTCACAGATCACAGAACTATATCAGGGTGTCATTTCTCAGGCAGAAATGTAGATACAAATAATGAAATCCTGTTCCCCAAACAAGTGCAAGAACCACAGAGTCAAGAATAGGTTAAATATACAAATAAAATAAAATCAATTAAAAACAATAGCACATCAACATAAAAACATATAAACATAAAGCTGGAGCCTGAGGACAGTGTGTCCAAAAGCACAACATCACTATTAATCATAAAACACCTCAAGTTATTTAAAATTCTGAGGACAAACAACACACAAACACACAATGACTCAGTGATTCACAGAAGTATATCACAGATCACAGAACTATATCAGGGTGTCTCATGCAGCACTTTAAGTGGGGTTGCATAGTTTATTTGACTCCTGATACCTGGCATCTTTTAGCTTTCACCAGCGCATCAATATCAGGCGTCACATCCTGAGTGGCAGCCAACTTCAGGATGTGATTCAAGTGCTTGTGCGTGAGCCTTGAGCGCAGCTTTGTTTTATTTATGCTCATTACAGAGAACTTGCTCACAAAGATATGTGGTTCCAAACATGCACAACAGTTTTGCAGCGAGGGCTGTCAAGTTGGGGTAACCTGGCAAGAGATTCTGATAAAATGTGTCCAAGCCAGCTGCGGCAAATTTGCCCTTCAAATCCGAGTCACACTGCAAGTCTATTATTTAAAGTTGGATGCTGACGGGCAGATCAGAGGGATTCACGGTGAATGGCGAACAAAAAACATTGAAGTCTTTCTCCAGTTCACCAAAAATCTGAAAGCGTTGCTCAAACTCCCTTAACAGTCCCGTTATTTTATCTTTGAACCGCTTCATGTCTGCCACATGTTGGGTCGCGCACACATTTTTCAGACAGGGGAAGTGAGCTGCATCACCACCGGCGAGTTGCATCTCCCACAATGACAGCTTCAACTTGAAAGAACGTATGCTGTCATAATATTGCGTGGCAACTTTGTTGCGCCCTTGCAGCTGTTTGTTCAAGTTATTCAGGTGCTCTGTAACATCCACCATAAATGCAAGGTCCTGCATCCATTCTGCGGAATTAAATTCTAACACTGGTTTGCCCTTTTCTTCCATGAACTGTTCAATTTCTTCTCGTAAATCAAAGAAACGCCTCAGCACAGCACCTCGGCTTAACCATCTTACCTCAGTGTGGTATGGCAGGCCATAGATGTGGTCTTTCTCTCTGAGAAGGCTGTCAAACTGACGGTGATTCAGGCTTCTGGATCGGATGAAATGAACAGTTTGGATGACCACCTTCATGACGTTATCCATCTTTAATGACTTCTGGCCTCCTGGTGCAAAATACAGTGAAAAGTCCAAAAATCACGTCCTCCATTTGCAGATTGCACTTTCTCTCTGAACTTTGTCACAACGCCTGCTTTTTTCCCGATAATTGAGGGCGCACCATCTGTAGCCAGGCTGACAGCGCGGGACCAGTCCACTCCGACCCTGTCCAGCGCGCCGACGAGTGCAGTGAAAATATCAGCTGCTGTCGTTGTATCTGTCATCGGCACCAACTCCACGAACTCCTCGGTGACGGTCAATGTGTCATCAACTCCGCGGATGAAAATGGCCAGTTGTGCAACATCTGTAATGTCCGTGCTTTCATCAATTGCAACCGAAAACGCAATAAATGACTTTACTTTTTGCTTCAACTGGCTGTCCAAATCCACTGAAAGATCGGAAATCCTGTCTGCAACTGTGTTTCTTGTCAGGCTGATATTTGCAAAAGCCTGGTGCTTTTCAGGGCACACAATCTCTGCTGCCTTCATCATGCATGTTTTTACAAATTCACCCTCACTAAATGGTTTTGAAGCCACTGCGATTTCATTAGCAATGAGGTAGCTAGCTTTCACTGCAGCGTCACTGATGTCTCGGCTGTGAGTAAACACAGACTGCTGTTTCTTCAGACCCACCAACAGTTCATTCACCTTCTCTCTTCTCCGCTGTCCTTGAAAGTTGTCATATTTGTCGGCATGAAGACTCACATAGTGGCGACGAAGGTTATATTCTTTCAGCACTGCAACATGCTGTGAACACACCAAACATACAGCTTTCCCATTCAATTCCGTGAATAAATAGAAGGATGACAATTTTTCTTGGAACACTCTGCACTCTGCGTCCACTTTTCTCTTTTTTGACAGAGACATATTGGGGCAATTAGGGTGCCAAAGCACATAATGTTAAAAGTAGAAGCCGTAATAAATATCGCGGGCAAAACAAAGTAGCTCATCCGGACTGGCTTGCTTGACCTACTTGCTCTGCCCCGGTATAAACAGTTTGCTTGCTTAACACAATTGCTATTGCGCCATCCAGTGGACACAATTGGAACAGCCGTTTATTTTATTGAAAAATTGCAGCTCATTTTTATACTTTACAAAATCATCTCGCGGGCCGGATTAAACCCGTTTGCGGGCCTGATCCGGCCCGCGGGCCGGACGTTTGACACCCCTGCTCTACACAATGACTGCTTGTTTTGTCACATAAACAGAATCTAGGCAAACTATTAGAATTTTAGCAACCAGGAAATGGCGGTGTGATTTCTGCGTATTGCATATTTAAAGGTTTTAGGGTTAACTTGAGGGTTAAACTAATGGATTCTGGAAAATATAGTATCTTTCCCCATATTGAACAAAATGTAAGTGATTCATTAAATATAATTACATAGAATATTCACATACAGGTTTTGTTTTCCTTGTTCATTCATTTTAAGAGTTTGTCCTGAAAATCAATTGTTTCATCAATATTTCTATGCATGTGTATAATTACATTTTTGATGTTTTATGTACAAGATGTATACACTGAGTGTACAAAACATTAGGAACACTTGTTCTTTCCATGACATAGACGGACAGGTGAATCCAGGTGAAAGCTATGATCCCTTATTGATGTCACTTGTTAAATCCACTTCAATCAGTGTAGAAGGGGAGGAGACAGGTTAAATCAGCCTTCAGACAATTGAGACATGGATTGTGTATGTGTGCCATTCAGAGGGTGAATGGGCAAGACAAAATATTGAAGTGCCTTTGAACGGGGTATGGTAGTAGGTGTCAGGCGCACCGGTTTGTGTTATGAACTGCAATGTTGCTGGGTTTTTCACGCTCAACAGTTTCCTGTGTGTATCAAGAATGGTCCACCACCCAAAAGACATCCTGCCAACTTGACACAACTGTGGGAAGCATTGGAGTCAACATGGGCCAGCATTCCTGTGGAATTCTTTTGACACCTTGTAGAGTCCATGCCCTGACAAATTGAGGCTGTTCTGAGGGCAAAAGGGGCCGCAGCTGAATATTAGGAAGATGTTCTTAATCTTTTGTACACTGAGTGTACAATGTATAAGTATGTGTTTTCTGTGTGTGTGTTTGTATATAGTTGTTTTTGCTGTGTCCATGTGTGTGCATGTATAACTGTGTATCTCTCCATGTGTGTTTGCCGTGTGTAGCAGCGAGACCAGTCCAGGATTTGAGCTGCGCGTGGAGCTGTACAGCTGCTGTTCAGAGGAGGACTACTCGTCAGGGAGCACGCCCAGGAAACTAGCCAGCAAACTGAGCAGCTCTCTGGGCCGCTCGGCAGGGAAGAAGCTCCGCGTCGCCATGGACCCTGGAGCCTGCAGCCCTATCAGCAATGGAGGAGGAGCCACACTGCTGCTACCTCTGCCCTCAGTGGTGTGAGTGGGTTTATGTTGTACACACAGATATGTATTTCCAGGCATGTAGTGTACAATCATTCGTACAGACACACATATGCAATCATGCATGCAATGAAACACACACACAAAGTCACTGGCGGACACACAGACGTGTGTGTATTTAGTCCCACAGTCCCACAGCTCACCAGTGCCTCTGCCATGTGTTCTGTCCACAGGGGACCGAAGTACCATCTCCTGGCCCACACCACCCTGTCACTGTCACACGTCCAGGACAGCTTCCGCACGCATGACCTCAACATCTCAGGCAACGGTAGGTCACAGTGGGGATGTGGTTAGTCCATGTGCAGTAAATATGGGTCAGACTTCTCTTTCTATCTCCCGTTCTTTCTCTCCCTCCCTCTGTGTCAGTACCTCCCTCTCTCTCTCTCTCTCTCTCTCTCTCTCTCTCTCTCTCTCTCTCTCTCTCTCTCTCTCTCTCTCTCTCTCTCTCTCTCTCTCTCTCTCAGCCCTCCACACCTCTCTGATTCAGAGGGGTTGGGTTAAATGCAGAAGACAAATTTAGGCTGAATGCATTCAGTTGTGCAAATGACTAGTTTCCCATCTCTTTCTCTCTCTCTTTCTCCCCATCTCCCTCCCTCTCCCAGCAAGGATTTTAGCTGACTGACAGACTGTCATTGTCAAGGTCATAGTAATAAATCGGGGTCAGTGCTGTGTAAAACTCTAATGATGAGGTGTACAAGGGAGTAGACACCCTGACATGTGCTGCTGCTTTATTCATTGCCCCTTACGGCTGTAAGAAAGTTTGATGGGCACTCCACTGTTGTTCACGGCTCTCCCTGCAGCTGTGAGACTTTTATTCCCTGCTATTGTGTGTGTGTGTGGGGGGGGGGGGGGGGGGGGGGGGGGGGGGGGGGTAGATTATTATTTTTAGTTTAATTTCTTTCTCCCTCTATCCCCCTCTCTGTCTCTCCCTGTAGACGACTGTTCCTACTGGGTGCCTCTCTACGGCAGTGTGTGTTGTCGCCTGGCTGCTCAGCCTCACTGTATGACCCAACAGATGATGAGCGGCTGCTTGAAGGTCAAGGTGAGGGTGTTTGTGTCTGTCTGTGTGCGTGTGTGTGTGTTTGGGAAGATAGCAAGGCATGGCTCTCTCTCTAATTAGCGCCTCTGTCTCTCACAGCAGTTGGGAGGTGACCTTCAGAATTGGACAAACATCTACGGCGTCCTTAAAGGGACAAACCTTTTCTGTTACCACCGGCAAGAGGATATGGAGGCTAACGTAGAGCCAGTTTTTACCATTGCCATCAACAAGGTCAGTCAGTGGATGAAACAAAGTTTTTCCCACATATGCACACTCTCAACATGAAATAAAAAAGCATGCTAGCTGGTGGCCCCTGACCCACAGCACAAAGCCCGGTTTCAGCTTCAGACAGTGAGCGACAGTTCTGTGGAATCATGCATCAATCAGCTGCTCTCAGGATCAAGCTGAAACCTGTGAGGAACAGGACACTGCCTCCACCTACTGGTGGGGATGGGGAAATACAGTACCAGTCAAAAGTTTGGACACCTTTATTTATTACTATTTTCTACATTGTAGAATAATAGTGAAGACATCAAAACTATGAAATAGCACATATGGAATCAGGTAGTAACCAAAAAAGTGTTAAACAAATGCAAATATATTTTTTCAAATACCCACCCTTTGCCTTGATGACAGCTTTGCACACTCTTGGCATTCTCTCAACCAGCTTCACGTGGAATGCTTTTCCAACAGTCTTGAAGGAGTTCCCACATATGCTGAGCACTTGTTGGCAGCTTTACCTTCACTCTGCCTCCGACTCATCCCAAACCATCTCAATTGGGTTGAGGTCAGGTGATTGTGGAGGCCAGGTCATTTGATACAGCACTCCCATCACTCTCCTTCTTGGTCAAATAGCCCTTACACAGCCTAGAGGTGTGTTGGGTAATTGTCCTGTTGAAAAACAAATGATAGTCCATCTAAGCCCAAACCAGATGGGATGGCGTATTGCTGCAGAATGCTGTGGTAGCCATGCTGGTTAAGTGTGCCTTGAATTCTAAATAAATCACAGACAGTGTCACCAGCAAAGCACCCCCACACCATAACACCTCCTCCTCCATGCTTTACGGTGGGAACTACACATGCGGAGATCATCCGTTCACCCACACCGCATCTTACAAAGACACAGCGGTTGGAACCCAAAATCTCAAATTTAGACTCCAGACCAAAGGACAAATTTCTACCGTTCTAATGTCCATTGCTCGTGTTTCTTGGCCCAAGCAGGTCTCTTCTTCTTATTGGTGTCCTTTAGTAGTGCTTTCTTTGCAGCAATTCGACCATGAAGGCCTGATTCACACAGTCTCCTCTGAACAGTTGATGTTGAGATGTGTCTGTTACTTGAACTCTGTGAAGCATTTATTTGGGCTGCAATTTCTGAGGCTGGTAACTCTAATGAACTTATCCTCTGCAGCAGAGGTAACTCTGGGTCTTCCTTTCCTGTGGCGGTCCTCATGAGAGCCAGTTTCATCATAGAGCCTGATGGTTTTTGTGACTGCACTTGAAGAAACTTTCTTGAAATATTCCGTATTGACTGACCTTCATGGCTTAAAGTAATGATGGACTGTCATTTCTCTTTGCTTATTTGAGCTGTTATTGCCATAATATGGACTTTGTATTTTACCAATTAGGGCTATCTTCTGTATACCCCCCCTACCTTGTCACAACACAAATGATTGGCTCAAACGCATTAAGAAGGAAAGAAATTCCACGAATCAACTTTTAAGAAGGCACACCTGTTAATTGAAATGCATTCCAGGTGACTACCTCATGAAGCTGGTTGAGAGAATGCCAAGAGTGTGCAAAGCTGTCATCAAGGCAAAGGGTGGCTATTTGAAGAATCTCAAATATATTTTGATTTGTTTAACACTTTTGGTTACTACATGATTCCATATGTGTTATTTAATAGTTTTGATGTCTTCACTATTATTCTACAATGTAGAAAATAGTAAAAATAAAGAAAAACCCTTGAATGAGTAGGTGTGTCCAAACTTTTGACAGTGTACATTGGAGTACTGTCAGTTCCCACACCTTATACCAGTCATTTCCTTTCAAATCAGTGAAGGGAAGTGAGCAAGTGCACACTTTGGGAGGAATGAGAGATAATTGGGACGTAGCTGATAACTGGGACAGATTCATGCTTGAGGTTACTTGAGTGGACTTGACTTATATGTCACTCACCGCTCTTTGTGTCAGTAAGTGCATTCACGCACTGTGAGTTGACGAGAAAATAAATGACTATGCTTAAATGTATATTTTTGGGGGATATTGAAACATTTGGTGAAATGGCAACATCAGTAGCTGATTGTGTCTGTGTGCGTGTCCTGTATGTCAGAAGACAATAATAGGGGTGTCGGAGAAGGACCTCCACAGTAAGGCCCAGAGTATCTGTATCAGTAACCATTATGGAGGAGAGGAGGTGACACATACACTCTCGGCAGACAGTCGTGAAGAAACACACCGCTGGATGGAGGCCTTCTGGCAACAGTTCTATGACATGAGTAAGTAGGCTGATCACATGATTAGGGGCCTGAGTTCTTCATTCATTGGTGAGCTCAGGAAAAACTCCTGCCCTTGAGTAGACATGATACACACCTTACACTCTAGGTCCTGATATGCTCTTGTTCGTTTGCTCATTGGCTCCTGATGTGTCGTTAGTGGTTTTCTCAGCTTGATTGGATGTTGGAAGATGATTGACAACTTCCTTCTTCCCTGCAGGCCAATGGAAGCAGTGCTGTGACGACTTGATGAAGATTGAGCTGCCATCGCCCCGGAAACCAGCCCTGGTCGCATCGAAACAGGGTTCTCTTTACCACGAAATGGGTAAGACAGCGACCCAAACTGATTCAAGAACTGTTACTAATATTTTCCAAAATACTTTTTATATGATTCAGTAAGATGTTGTGGACACTTACACTTGAGTTTCTTTTCACTTTTATTTATTAAATCTAGTAATTTGATAGTTAGTTTATAGGTTTAGGGTTACAAAAATTCTAGCTTAATAATAGGTTAATAGGTTTACAAAAAACAAATAAAATCAATGAAATATATACTGAACAAAAATATCAACGCAACATGCAACAATTTCAACGATTTTACTCAGTTACAGTTCATATAAGGAAATCAGTCAATATAAATAAATTCATTAGGCACTAATCTATAGATTTCACATGACTGGGCAGTGGCGCAGCCATGGGTGGGCCTGGGAGGGCTGGGGAGCCAGGCCCAGCCAATCAAAATGAGTTTTTCCCCAGAAAAGGGCTTTATTACAGACAGAAATACTCCTCGATTTCATCAGCTGTCCGGGTGGCTGGTCTCAGACGATCCCGCAGGTGAAGAAGCTGGATGTGGAGGTCCTGGGCTGGTTTAGTTACACGTGGTCTGCAGTTGTGAGACCAGTTGGACGTACTGCCAAATTCTCTAAAACAACGTTGGAGGTGGCTTATGGTAGAGAAATGAACATTACATTCTCTGTCAACAGCTCTGGTGGACATTCCTGCAGTCAGCATGCCAATTGCACACTCCCTCAAAACTTGAGACATCTGTGTCATTGTGTTGTGTGACAAAACTGCACATTTTAGAGTGGCCTTTTATTGTCCCAAGCACAAGGTGCACCTGTGTAATGATCATGCTCTTTAATCAGCTTCTTGATATGCCACACCTGTCAAGTGGATGGATTATCTTGGCAAAGGAGAAATGCTCACTAACAGGGACGTAAACAAATTTGTGGCCAAAATTTGAGAGAAATAACCTTTTTGTACGTATGGATCATTTCTGGGATCTTTTATTTCAGCTCATGAAACATGGGACCAACGCTTTACATTTTGTTCAGTATATTTCCAGAGGATGATAGTCCCCTTAACAGCATACGTGTTTCTGACTGTTCTAACAGTGGTGGTCCATACCCATGAGCTCTCCATCAGACTCTATTCTACGCTGCCTGCTACCTCACTAGCACACCAACCAACCTCTCTGTACTATGGATGGAAGTGTTATTTTCTCTGACATGCTAACTCACTCTCTCTCTCTCTCTCTCTCTTCCTTTCTCTCTCTCTCCTTGTGTGTCTCTCAATCCTTCCTTTTTGGCTATCACTGTCCCATCTTTCTTCCCTGTCACTCTCCCTTGTTCCTGTGCTCAAATTACATTTCCCCCCTTTTTTCCACCGTTATCATTCTATTCCCATCATTGTTAATTTTACACTCCAATCGAATTCTAATCTTCATACATTCTAAATTAACTCATTTTTACCGTGTTATGCACATCATTTTATTCCCCAAATCATATATCACAACTTTATTTCACCTGTCAATGCACATAACACCTGCCCACCACCACCCTTCCTCACCCCCCTGCCTCATGGGTTGCCCCCTCCCCCTCCCCCTGGACCCTAGCCCCCCTCACCACCCCATCCTGTGAGGGTATCTTGCTGCAGGATAATGCTGTGTCTGCTGAGATTCGTGCTCTGCTCTCCTCCTATTACAATGACAGGTGAAGTACCAGTGGGGTCCACTCACACACTGCAGTGTTGAACCTGACCCCCCCCCCCCCCCCCCAACTAGCACCACCAAGTCTAGGCCTAACCTCTCTAAACTGTATTCAACTGTCTCAACATTATTAGCATGGTCTGTCCAACCACAATAATGACTTTCCTCCGCTCCTCCTAGTTATTGACACCTCTGATGACATCAACACGGTGACGAACATCCTGACGCAGCGGATGCAGGAGCTGGAGCTGAGGAGCCAGCTGGGGACCTCTCCTCACTGGATGTCCCTGTTCGAGGAGTCTCCTGGTCGCCCCCACACCCGCCACTGCCTCCCCCACAGCCCCCTGCGTTGCCCCTGGCCCGGCCTGCTCTCCTCAGACGCCAGCCTGACCTCTGACAGCGACAGCCCCTGCAGCACCAGCCCTTGCTCCCGCCACAGTGGCTGGGCCAAGCCCCTCTCCCTCTCCTCCCCCTCCTCACGCTTCCGTCCCCGCACCCTCTCCCTGGACGCCAAGCTCAGCACCCTCAGGGGCAGGGGGTATGGAGGGGTGTTACAGTGCTCCTGTCAGCCCCCCTCCTCCTCCTCCCTTGCCCCCATCCCAGCCCAAGGCGTTCCCCAGGCCACCCTGTCCTGCTCCAGCTCTACCTCCAGTAACAGCTCCAGCGAGGGCAGCCACAGCCCTGAGTTGTCAGACGGCACCTCTTTCTCACGGCCCTCTTCGGCCCGTCGGAGTCTCAGGAACTTGAGGGCTAAACTGGACCCCCGAAATTGGCTCCAGAGCCAGGTATAACCCAGCTCAGACCCCCAGATCACCCAAGGTCCTGGTAAGAACTGACAGGAAGGAAGCCCCCACTTCCTCTCTGAAGAAAGAGCCTTGGTATTAACTGGAATGACTTCACTCTAATGACATGATAATTGTGAATTGTCAGTGTATGGGAATGTTTAGTATCTGAATGTGGTCATAGGGTTGTTGGTGTTACTTGTGATCTATCCAAATGGCTACACCCACCATCGCCTGTAATAGCAATTCAAGCCTGACAGAAAAAGTCCTCTGAAACTACTAATACACTGATTTGCTTATTGCATGATTGTGCTCGAAGTCAAGGAATGTGTTGTTTCAGATCTTTAAACTGCTTAGAAAGTGAATGAATTGAAAGCTCAACTTAATGCAACTGTGCTCCCATTAATTTACTGTGCTACTTGTTGATACTGTGATAACATCAGGATCACTTACTCTGCTGAGTTTCCAGAACCTCCCCTATATTCATTAACACATTGTAGGCCTAATACACATCAACCAATATTTATGAGAGCTCACCAGGACATTCTGTTAAGAAACTGACTGCAATTATTTGTACCAATGTACAGTGAGGGAAAAAAGTATTTGATCCCCTGCTGATTTTGTACGTTTGCCCACTGACAAAGACATGATCAGTCTATAATTTGAATGGTAGGTTTATTTGAACAGTGAGAGACAGAATAACAACAAAAAATCCAGAAAAACGCATGTCAAAAATGTTATAAATTGATTTGCATTTTAATGAGGGAAATAAGTATTTGACCCCTCTGCAAAACATGACTTAGTACTTGGTGGCAAAACCCTTGTTGGCAATCACAGAGGTCAGACATTTCTTGTAGTTGGCCACCAGGTTTGCACACATCTCAGGAGGGATTTTATCCCACTCCTCTTTGCAGATCTTCTCCAAGTCATTAAGGTTTCGAGCCTGACGTTTGGTCATTGTCATGCTGGAATACCCATCCACAACCCATTTTCAATGCCCTGGCTGAGGGAAGGAGGTTCTCACTCAAGATTTGACGGTACATGGCCCCGTCCATCGTCCCTTTGATGCGGTGAAGTTGTCCTGTCCCCTTAGCAGAAAAACATCCCCAAAGCATAATGTTTCCACCTCCATGTTTGACGGTAGGGATGGGTTCTTGGGGTCATAGGCAGCATTCCTCCTCCTCCAAACACGGCGAGTTGAGTTGATGCCAAAGAGCTCGATTTTGGTCTCATCTGACCACAACACTTTCACCCAGTTCTCCTCTGAATCATTCAGATGTTCATTGGCAAACTTCAGACGGCCCTGTATATGTGCTTTCTTGAGCAGGGGGACCTTGTGGGCGCTGCAGGATTTCAGTCCTTCACAGCATAGTGTGTTACCTATTGTTTTCTTGGTGACTATGGTCCCAGCTGCCTTGAGATCATTGACAAGATCCTCCCGTGTAGTTCTGGGCTGATTCCTCACCGTTCTCATGATCATTGCAACTCCACGAGGTGAGATCTTGCATGGAGCCCCAGGCCGAGGGAGATTGACAGTTATTTTGTGTTTCTTCCATTTGCGAATAATCGCACCAACTGTTGTCACCTTCTCACCAAGCTGCTTGGCGATGGTCTTGTAGCCCATTCCAGCCTTGTGTAGGTCTACAATCTTGTCCCTGACATCCTTGGAGAGCTCTTTGGTATTGGCCATGATGGAGAGTTTGGAATCTGATTGATTGATCGCTTCTGTGGACAGGTGTCATTTATACAGGTAACAAGCTGAGATTAGGAGCACTCCCTTTAAGAGTGTGCTCCTAATCTCAGCTCGTTATCTGTATAAAAGACACCTGGGAGCCAGAAATCATTCTGATTGAGAGGGGGTCAAATACTTATTTCCCTCATTAAAATGCAAATCAATTTATAACATTTTTGACATGCGTTTTTCTGGATTTTTTTGTTGTTATTCTGTCTCTCACTGTTCAAATAAACCTACCATTAAAATTATAGACTGATAATTTCTTTGTCAGTGGGCAAACGTACAAAATCAGCAGGGGATCAAATACTTTTTTCCCTCACTGTATGGAGTAATTATAATGAATTGAAGGAAGCCAAAGGTAATGTACTACATAATCACGAGAAGCCACATTAACTCCTATGTTACACTGCCTCATTCAAGTACCGTGTGCAAATGTACTGACTTTGAAGAGTGTAGAACCTGGCAATGTGCATACATTGTTGATTTATAGCTTAGTTTGTGGTACTACAGTCATAAAGTTATGCAAACCGGTCCCAGAATTCTGCTGCAATACGATATGAAACATCGCAATCGATCAAGTATGCAATGCAGGAAAAATTGATCTATAGAAAATATTGTGTTGTGTTTTGTCTTAAGATAGTGTAGTCTTTCACCTAATGCCAACCAGCTGATTGTATTGGTTGTTAAGTGATGATGAGGTGGGCAGGGGTAGGTGTGTCCCTGGTCTGTGCAGTAAAGCCTATCAATCCCTCTGTGTTTCTAATGGACTTTATAACACGGTACTGTGTCCCAAGGGCTCACAGCTGGCCCACTCCTTTTTACTAAGAGTAAAACTTTAAAGGCTTCAAAGTGGCATTTGTTACTGGAAAGTTTTTTTCTAAGTTAACAAAACTCTTCTTCCTCTTCTTCTTTTTGTTATACATTATACATGATTGATTTTGTTATAAATACAGCTATATTGATTTATTTTAACAGATGATTGCATATCTATACCTGTGTCTAATAGATAACATTGATTGTCTTGCAAGAGTGTCTTGTGTTAGCAGACTGTCTGCATGCACATCATCCTAGGGGAGAAATAAATAAGAAGTATCAGTCGTTTTAAATACTGTATGTAACATAATGATAATAAATGATTTATCCATTCAGAACAGCCTTGGTTTATTTCTTCTGTCATGTCTTTCATTATAGTGGAAATGATATACATTGTATAATCACAGTAGAAATGGCACATCAGTAAGACATGGAGGATTAAAGCAATCCACTAACTCTAGATCAAACATCACCCTCGATCACACATCATGTGCTTTTTGTCAATGTTGACAAACTGTGTCAGTTGACCAAAAATGTATGCCAACATAGTCAAGTCACATTTTATTTACAGTGCATTTCACGACACACTTTACTAAAAATAAATAAATAAAACAAGAGTGCATGTCAACGTAGTGTTTTTAAAAAATAATTTAGAGACTGAATTAATATTTCATCCATTTAAAGTTGAAGTCTGAATGTACTCCAAGAGCCATTGACCTAGTTATCACGATCATTCTCTGCACAAGGAATCCAAGGCTGCATCCCGATTCTCCGTCTCCCAAAGGGTGCACTTTCACACATTAACAGTCATGGATTTTAAAGCATTGGATTGGTAAAATCATTGGCTAGACTGAGTTTCCACCATTGTTGAATCTATGATGTGGAGTGTAAAAGTGCACACTTTGGGAAAAGGCTGAAGAATCGGGACGCAGCCAAACTGTCACATGAATCTTTCAATGGGAATTTGTGCTTGTTGAAAATCTCCTTTAAAAGAAAAACCACACAATAACTGGATTGTCTCATTTCAAGAATGCGCTAACACTTTTATTCTATTGAGAGTGTGATGGATTATACAGTGCAGGGTTTTTTCTGGATTAAAATGGGTTTAGGTGGGGGGCGTGGCCAATGGTGCGGTCGTTGATTTAACCTCTTAAGGATCGGACCCTTTTTTTCAATTTTCGCCTGAAATGACATACCCAAATCTAACTGCCTGTAGCTCAGGACCTGAAGCAAGGATATGCATATTCTTGATACCATTTGAAAGGAAACACTTTGAAGTTTGTGGAAATGTGAAATGAATGTAGGAGAATATAACACATTAGATCTGGTTAAAGATAATACAAACAAAAAACATGAGTTGTCTTTTTTTTGGTTCCATCTTTGAAATGCAAGTTTAGGCTGCAATAAAATATTGCAGTTTAGGCGCAATTTATATTTTGGCCACTAGATGGCAGCAGTGTGTGTGCAAAGTTTCAGCTTGATCCAGTGAAGCGTTGCAATACTGCACTATTTTGTATCAAGTCTGCCCAAATGTGCCGAATTGGTCAATTGATACATTTTCAAGTACATATAGAGAACATATAGAAATGATATGGTAATACAACATGTAAGTTTACACACTCCCAGGAATGTCATACATGATGGATCATTAGCTTATACACTACCTTTCACACATCTAGATGGCCGGGCGGGGTGTGGAGCCAGAGACAGCAGGGGTTCAAACTGTAGAACCCAGTTCCTACATTTGAATACAAAAACAGATTTTATCAAACAAAACTATGCTACATTTTATCTCTGGGACACTTAGGATGACAAATCAGAGCAAGATTACTGAATGTAAGTACATTATTTACCTTCAGAGGTGAATGTATCAAACCAGTTGGCTTGATAAGTTTTCTGTTGTTGTGCACTCTACACAAACAATAGCATGGTATTTTTTCACTGTAATTGCTACTGTAAATTGGACAGTGCAGTTAGATTAACAAGAATTTAAGCTTTCTGCCCATATAAGACATGTCTATGTCCTGGAAAGTTTGCTGTTACTTACAACAGTCATGCTAATCACATTAGCGCACGTTAGCTCAACCGTCCCGTATATGGGACACCGATCCCGTAGATGTTAAACATTTAGAGGCCCTCCTGTTGGCCCCAGTGACAAAATGTAGCTGTTTTAAACCAAATGTCCTACAATTCTACACATTTTGCCATAGTTTATGCTATCTGAGTGACTCAGACAACAAAATCTATCCTCCCTGACTGTCTAGCATTTATTTCAGTGATTGTTAGTTCTCAAATATACATTTATTTAAAAATATATAGGCCCATTATCTTTTCTACATACTTTATATCTGGTTTTAGTCGTTTAAGTTTACACCCCAAAAACATTTCCATCCCAGAAAAATAAGCGGCCCGAAAAAACACTTAGGTGGCCCGCCCAAGACTTTTCTATGCAGAAAAAACCCTGCAGTGTTACAAAATATATAGTCTCCACCAGCTGGCTCTCTCCCTCTCGCTTAGCCTGGGGACAATGTTATAAAAGATATGGATGAGTCATGCCTTCTGTGTCTGTCTTTCTCTGTGTAGGTGTTGTGCTGTCACATTATTTCCCCTAAGGGAACTACAGTGGGGAGAACAAGTATTTGATACACTGCCGATTTTGCAGGTTTTCCTACTTACAAAGCATGTAGAGGTCTGTAATCTTTATCATAGGTACACTTCAACTGTGAGAGACTGAATCTAAAACAAAATTCCAGAAAATCACATTGTATGATTTTTAAGTAATTAATTTGCATTTTATTGCATGACATAAGTATTTGATCACCTACCAACCAGTAAGAATTCCGGCTCTCACAGACCTGTTAGTTTTTCTTTAAGAAGCCCTCCTGTTCTCCACTCATTACCTGTATTAACTGCACCTGTTTGAACTCGTTACCTGTATAAAAGACACCTGTCCACACACTCAATCAAACAGACTCCAACCTCTCCACAATGGCCAAGACCAGAGAGCTGTGTAAGGACATCAGGGATAAAATTGTAGACCTGCACAAGGCTGGGATGGGCTACAGGACAATAGGCAAGCAGCTTGGTGAGAAGGCAACAACTGTTGGCGCAATTATTAGAAAATTGAAGAAGTTCAAGATGACGGTCAATCACACTCGGTCTGGGGCTCCATGCAAGATCTCACCTCGTGGGGCATCAATGATCATGAGGAAGGTGACGGATCAGCCCAGAACTACACGGCAGGACCTGGTTAATGACCTGAAGAGAGCTGGGACCACAGTCTCAAAGAAAACCATTAGTAACACACTACGCCGTCATGGATTAAAATCCTGCAGTGCACGCAAGGTCCCCCTGCTCAAGCCAGCGCATGTCCAGGCCCGTCTGAAGTTTGCCAATGACCATCTGGATGATCCAGAGGAGGAATGGGAGAAGGTCATGTGGTCTGATGAGACAAAAATAGAGCTTTTTGGTCTAAACTCCACTCGCCGTGTTTGGAGGAAGAAGAAGGATGAGTACAACCCCAAGAACACCATCCCAACCGTGAAGCATGGAGGTGGAAACATCATTCTTTTGGGGATGCATTTCTGCAAAGGGGACAGGACGACTGCACCGTATTGAGGGGAGGATGGATCGGGCCATGTATCGCGAGATCTTGGCCAACAACCTCCTTCCCTCAGTAAGAGCATTGAAGATGGGTCGTGGCTGGGACTTCCAGCATGACAACGAACCGAAACACACAGCCAGGGCAACTAAGGAGTGGCTCCGTAAGAAGCATCTCAAGGTCCTGGAGTGGCCTAGCCAGTCTCCAGACCTGAACCCAATAGAACATCTTTGGAGGGAGCTGAAAGTCCGTATTGCCCAGCGACAGCCCCGAAACCTGAAGGATCTGGAGAAGGTCTGTATGGAGGAGTGGGCCAAAATCCCTGCTGCAGTGTGTGCAAACCTGGTCAAGACCTACAGGAAACGTATGATCTCTGTAATTGCAAACAAAGGTTTCTGTACCAAATATTAAGTTCTGCTTTTCTGATGTATCAAATACTTATGTCATGCAATAAAATGCAAATTAATTACTTAAAAATCATACAATGTGATTTTCTGGATTTTTGTTTTAGATTCCGTCTCTCACAGTTGAAGATGATGATAAAAATTACAGACCTCTACATGCTTTGTAAGTAGGAAAACCTGCAAATTCGGCAGTGTATCAAATACTTGTTCTCCCCACTGTATGTTATTAATCTCCAGTCCAAGCAGGCCTCCCTAAGGTTTCTTATATATGTTTTAGCCAAGCAATAGCACACCTGATTCAACTAATGATCAAGCACTTGACTAGTTAAACCAGTTGTATTAATGCAGGGTTAGAACAGACACGTGCAGCTGTGGGGGCTCCCGAGGTACTGCCATATGAGAGTCTGCCTAATGTGAAAGAGCATTCCAACGATCACACAACTTAATATTTATCTTAATATTACATAAAAAACAAGGTATATTTTCCAGTCTTTAATGAATCCCGTAATGATGGGAATCTCAATATTCTGTCAATCATTACCAATGAGGGCATTTTGATGAATCATTTAAAATAACATACATGGATCACATCAGTTTATAATAGACAGTACAAGGAAATCCTGTTCATTGAGGGGGTGAATTATCTCCCTCACGTCCCCCAGTCTAACTCTGCAACAGATTCAACCTGGGGGTGCCAGCCTCTTCACGGCTCCTCTTCAGATTCAACCTGGGGGTGCCAGCCTCTTCATGTGGCTAGCAGGCGCTGCGTGTGTTGGACGCCCGTAGCGCCAATCTGGCCAAGGTCCTCCAGGCAAAGGTGGAGAAGCGTGCCGAGCAGGTGCCGGCTCTGTCGATGTACCCCGAAGCGATGCGGTGGAGCCGTTTCGCACCAAATGTGTGATAGTGTCCCGGCATTACCTGGTCCACCTGCTCACTATCCACCAGCCCCACCAGGCGCTCACAGCTGCTGACGTAGTCACTGACCCGGCTGGTGGGCAGCCAGTCGATCATGGCACCGTCGTAGACCACGTCCCCGCTGAACAGCATCTTGTTGTCCCCGTCGTGCAGGCAGATGCTTCCGCGGGAGTGGCCGGGCATGTGCAGCACCGTCAGCTGCCTGTCGCCCAGGTTGATGACATCACCTGAGGGAGAGCAAGGAGAGCGAGAGAGAGACGGGGAAAATGGACACATTGAGCAATAACATACTCCAGCTGCATTGCAGCACTGACACAGCAGAAGTGTATTGACCGGTGCACAAATTACAAAAGGAAAGGACACTATGTGGGGGGAGTTTGCTCCAACTTTGTCAAGTGTGCAGCAATGTGTGAAAATGAACCACAAGACTGGTCAAAAGACCTGCTATGATGAAGAATATGGATTAGGAGTGTGTGTGTTAGATGTCTTCATGGGTCCAAATTCCAAAATGGACCTGGATCTTTCCCATCCGGACCCAATATGTATATATTCAATGCTCAAAAAAATAAAGGGAACACTAAAATAACACATCTGAATGAATGAAATAATCTTATTAAATACTTTTTTCTTTACATAGTTGAATGTGCTGACAACAAAATCACACAAAAATTATCAATGGAAATCAAATGTATCAACCCATGGAGGTCTGATTTGGAGTCACCCTCAAAATTAAAGTGGAAAACCACACTACAGGCTGATCCAACTTTGATGTAATGTCCTTAAAACAAGTCAAAATGAGGCTCAGTAGTGTGTGTGGCCTCCACGTGCCTGTATGACCTCGCTACAACGCCTGGGCATGCTCCTGATGAGGTGGCGGATGGTCTCCTGAGGGATCTCCTCCCAGACCTGGACTAAAGCATCCGCCAACTCCTGGACAGTCTGTGGTGCAACGTGGCGTTGGTGGATGGAGCGAGACATGATGTCCCAGATGTGCTCAATTGGATTCAGGTCTGGGGAACGGGCGGGCCAGTCCATAGCATCAATGCCTTCCTCTTGCAGGAACTGCTGACACACTCCAGCCACATGAGGTCTAGCATTGTCTTACATTAGAAGGAACCCAGGGCCAACCGCACCAGCATAGGGGTGGGCGATATGAGCTAAAATTCATATCACGATATTTTCCACTGTCCAGACGATATCGATATGATATCACGATATATGACGTAAAAAAATATGAATCACATTTTAATATCCCTTCTTGGTTAAATTATATTAGTTAAGGAAAAATATGTATTTGAACCTTATATAACCAGAAAGAGTGAGGCATTGGACCGTATGGACCTGAAAAGTTTTTATTTGTATTGTGCAAACATGCATTCCGTAAACATGAGGTAGGTAGGCCTATATATATATATATATATATATAAATTAGATATTAAGTAAAATTAAATAAAAAATAACAGGAGATAAAGAAAATAAGGTAATTACAAATTCAAATACGTGTGTTTGTTTTGGCTACGGTCCGTAGATATGTAAAAAACTAACCGTTTGAAACTAAACCTTTCAAGCCTCAACCATCAATTATCAACAATATCAACAAATCTTCACTAGAACTTTCTTCACAAGTTCCGTGCCAGGAATACCAGCATGTTGACTGTTTCTGGCTTTAGTGCTGCCCTGTGACATGTCACCACATTGCCCCCAGTGCTGAATGCCCTCTCAGAGGGGGCACTTGTGGCAGGGATGCATAAGTATTTCTTTGCCAGACAACTCACACGTGGAAAATTAGATCCGTGAAATCGCCACCACTCCAAAGGATCAGACTCGCTGTCTGCTGCCGTTGCCAGAATGTAGCTATTCAGCTCTTGCTCAATGATCTGCCTCTCTGAACATGAGGCAGGTGCACTGCTGGTCTGCTTAAAGAAGCTCCCAAGGCTCTTCTTGGGCTTCTTGCCTGATTGATGAGCAGTGGAAGCTTCTTTCTCCCTGTCAGTGTGATCCTCTGCAAGAGACGATTTTCCCAGGGCTGTGTTCTCCACCAGGAGGGCTTCGGTCTCTGAGGCAGCTCTCACCTTAAAAAATGAAAATAATTAAACTTTATTTGTATAGCACCTTTCATACATAAAATGCAGCCCAAAGTGCTTTACATTTGAAGCAATAAAACAAGAACAAATGAATAAATACCTTAATGTCCTCCAGTTTCTCAGCGGACATGTACCTGGTCTTGAACCTTGGATCTAGAAAGGTAGCCATGGAGAGCAGCTCATCTGTTGCAGGGTCAGTGTACTTGTTATTCAAGTAATCAAGAACCTTGATCTTGATCTCTTTGGTCAGTTCTGTATCGTCCTTGCTCAGATTTAGAACCTCTGCATTTAACAGATTGATGACAGGCTTCAAATAGGACACGCTCACATACGCTTCTCCTGACAGGGCATCTGTAAAGTCCTGGAGTGGCTTCAGTGCTGCTGTGACTGATTCCAAGACCTGGATGTCTTGCCAGGTAGGTACAAGGTGCCGTGTCTTTTTGTCCCCTGCCAGGACCTGTGTAATGGCCTTTTCCTGCTCCAGGACTCTTTCCATCATTTTCAGACGAGATCCCCACCTTGTCTGAGATTCTGTGATGAGCTTGTGCAGGGGCAGGCTTAGTTCATTCTGTGCTGTCATCAGGGCCTTCTGCTTTTTCCAGCTGTATGAGAACGTGCTAACCACCTTTTTGCAAACCCCTGTGGCCCGGGAAATCGCACACCCCTGTGGCCCGGGAGCGTTTTGGACACTCCTCTCTGGAAATTGGGAATAAGAAATCAAAATAATAGGGTGAAAAATAATCAAATCACAATACAATAATAATTAATAATAATGCATTTTTATATAGAAATCACAATACAATATAACTTTTAATCTTTGTTTGAGGATTTACGGCATTTACATTCAACTGTTACACATTTTACAAATCTGATGTGCTTAGATTTAGCCTACGGTACATGGCTGATGTGAGCTGTATTTTTTCTTAATAATAAGCATCATACAGGGTAGGCCTAGGCTACAGTCCTGAAACTTACCAATAGCATTGTGCAGCCTGTGTCCGAAACATCCAAGGTTTGCCCACTTGTTCAGCTGCAATGCCTTGATCATGTTCGATCCGCTGTCGGTCGTCATACAAACTTGACGCGACTCTTTTAATCCCCAGGACGACAGTATGTCCCTCAGCCCACCTGCAATTATTTCCCCGGTGTGGTCGTCTGGGAAATAAGACGTCTGTAGGCACTTACTTTTCAGTTTCCAGTCACCGTCTATGTAATGGATTGTGAGGCTTATATAAGGTTCTGTGGTACGACTTGACCATAGATCGGCAGTAGTGGAGAAGAATGGAATGTTATTTATCTCACTGTAAACTCTGTCCCAGCATTCTGTGTAAAGCTGTGGCAGGCATTTTTGGCTAAAATATTTGCGGCTCGGGATCTCATATCTTGGGTCCAGAGTTTGAATCAACTTTCTGAACCCCTCTTTCTCCACAGTTTGAATCGGTACCATGTCCTTCGCTATGTGATTTGTAATCGCAGCTGTGATGTCTATCCATTTTTTGCTCGTCTTCTCATAGCAAGTACCGGCAGCAAATGATGATATAATTGATTGTTGAGTGCGAGTCTGGCTTGTCTTCGGGCGAGCTCCTGGGCTTACTGTCTCACGCATTCTGGTGCATTGTTCATACTCACGGACATGTATGTTTTTTAAGTGATTGAACAGGTTGGTCGTGTTTCCACCTTTTGCTAAGACAACACGACGACACAACTTGCATAGGGTAGTGTTTTGGTCGGGGTCGGAGATTTTAAAGCCAAACCAGTTCCAAACAACAGAGGTGCCCCCTTTCTTCTTAACCAATTTATCCTCCTGCTCTTGAGCAACATCAATTTCTGTGTTTTCGCTCATCCTGGATTGTAAAGTTTTCCCCCAATAGTTAACCTGCCTCCTAACTGCAGCTGCCTGCACACTTCTTTGTTGCTAGCACTACATGCGTGCAACAAGTGCATGCGACGTGCGCTCATAAAAATAGGTCAACATATTAACATACATTCTTTTATTCGTAAGAACCAAGAAAGGTTGGATAAAAAATAAAAATAAAAGATGTAGCTACTTAGTACTATCACTCAGTTGAAATTTGGAACAAAAAAATATTGATGCAAAATTCGAATTTATGAATTCTGAATAAATCGCGGTATCCATGATATTGCTAAATCCATATCATGGCGCGGCACAATACCGGTTTTTACTATCAAACCGGTATATCGCCCACTCCTACACCAGCATATGGTCTCACAAGGGGTCTGAGGATCTCATCTCGGTACCTAATGGCAGTCAGGCTACCTCTGGCGAGCACATGGAGGGCTGTGCGGCCCCCCAAAGAAATGCCACCCCACACCATGACTGACCCACCGCCAAACCGGTCATGCTGGAGGATGTTGCAGGCAGCAGAACGTTCTCCACGGCGTCTCCAGACTCTGTCACGTCTGTCACATGTGCTCAGTGTGAACCTGCTTTCATCTGTGAAGAGCACAGGGCGCCAGTGGCGAATTTGCCAATCTTGGTTTTCTCTGGCAAATGCCAAACGTCCTGCACGACGTCCACAGGTGGGGGTTGTAAGCACAACCCCCACCTGTGGACGTCGGGCCCTCATACCACCCTCATGGAGTCTGTTTCTGACCGTTTGAGCAGACACATGCACATTTGTGGCCTGCTGGAGGTCATTTTGCAGGGCTCTGGCAGTGCTCCTCCTGCTCCTCCTTGCACAAAGGCGGAGGTAGCAGTCCTGCTGCTGGGTTGTTGCCCTCCTACGGCCTCCTCCACCCACACCATGTCTCACAACGACACAGCGGTTGGAACCAAAAATCTCCAATTTGGACTCCAGAACAGAGGACAGATTTCCACCGGTCTAATGTCCATTGCTCGTGTTTCTTGGCCCAAGCAAGTCTCTTCTTCTTATTGGTGTCCTTTAGCAGTGGTTTCTTTGCAGCAATTTGACCATGAAGGCCTGATTCACACAGTCCCCTCTGAACAGTTGATGTTGAGATGTGTCTGTTACTTGAACTCTGTGAAGCATTTATTTGGGCTGCAATTTCTGAGGCTAGTAACTCTAATGAACTTATCCTCTGCAGCAGAGGTAACTCTGGGTCTTCCTTTCCTGTGGCGGTCCTCATGAGAGCCAGTTTCATCATATTGCTTGATGGTTTTTGCGACTGCACTTGAAGAAACTTTCAAAGTTCTTGAAATTTTTCTAAAAAATTTCTTAAAGTAATGATGGACTGTCGTTTCTCTTTGCTTATTTGAGCTGTTCTTGCCATAATATGGACTTGGTATTTCACCAAATAGGGCTATCTTCTGTATACCCCACTACCTTGTCACAACACAACTGATTGGCTCAAACACATTATGAAGGAAAGAAATTCCACAAATTAACTTTTAGGAAGACACACCTGTTAATTGGAATGCATTCCAGGTGACTACCTCATGAAGCTGGTTGAGAGAATGCCAAGAGTGTGCAAAGCTGTCATCAAGGCAAAGGGTGGCTCTTTGAAGAATCTCAAATCTCAAATATATTTTGATTTGTTTAACACTTTTTTGGTTACTACATGATATATATATATACAGCTCTGGAAAAAATCTCGCTCCCACTGTGAAATTTGGTGGAGGATCGGTGATGATCTGGGGGTGCTTCAGCAAGGCTGTAATCGGGCAGATTTGTCTTTGTGAAGGACGCATGAATCAAACCATGTACAAGGTTGTCCTGGAAGAAAACTTGCTTCCTTTTGCTCTGACATTGTTCCTCAACTCTGAGGATTGGTTTTTCCAGCAGGACAATGCGCCATGCCACACAGCCAGGTCAATCAAGGTGTGGATGGAGGACCACCAGATCAAGACCCTGTCATGGCCAGCCCAATCTCCAGACTTGAACCCCATTGAAAACTTCTGGAATGTAATCAAGAGGAAGATGGATGGTCACAAGCCATCAAACAAAGACGAGCTGCTTGAATTTTTGCGCCAGGAGTGGCATAATGTCAGAAGGATTACTGTTATACTATTCCAGGTATTCCTTAAAGAGGTAGGGTTTCAAGTGTCTCCGGAAGGTGGTCAGTGACTCCGCTGTCCTGGCGTCGTGGGGGAGCTTGTTCCACCATTGGGGTGCCAGAGCAGCGAATAGCTTTGACTGGGCTGAACGGGAACTGTGCTTCCGTAGAGGTAGGGGGGCTAGCAGGCCAGAGGTGGATGAACGCAATGCCCTCGTTTGGGTGTAGGGACTGATCAGAGCCTGAAGGTACGGAGGTGCCGTTCCCCTCACAGCTCCGTAGGCAAGCACCATGGTTTTGTAGTAGATGCAAGCTTCAACTGGAAGCCAGTTGAGTGTGCGGAGGAGCGGGGTGACATGAGAGATCTTGGGAAGGTCGAACACCAGACGGGCTGCAGCGTTCTGGATAAGTTGTAGGGGTTTAATGGCACAGGCAGGGAGCCCAGCCAACAGCGAGTTGCAGTAATCCAGACGGGAGATGACAAGTGCCTGGATTAGGACCTGTGCCGCTTTCTGTGTAAGGTAGGGTCATGAACCTGCTCATCGAACATCTCATTCCAAAATCATGGGCATTAATATGGAGTTGGTCCCCCCTTTGCTGCTATAACAGCCTCCACTCTTCTGGGAAGGCTTTCCACTAGATGTTGTCACATTGCTGTGGGGACTTGCTTCCATTCAGCCACAAGAGCATTAGTGAGGTCAGGCACTGATGTTGGGTGATTAGGCCTGGCTCGCAGTCGCCGTTCCAATTCATCCCAATTCATGTTCGATGGGGTTGAGGTCAGGGCTCTGTGCAGGCCAGTCAAGTTCTCCCACACCGATCTTTCAATTTCTGTATGGACCTCGCTTTGTGCACGGGGGCATTGTCATGCTGAAACAGGAAAGGGCCTTCCCCAAACTGTTGCCACAAAGTTGGAAGCACAGAATCGTCTAGAATGTCATTGTATGCTGTAGCGTTAAGATTTCCCTTCACTGGAACTAAGGGGCCTAGCCCGAACCATGAAAAACAGCCCCAGACCATTATTCCTTCTCCACCAAACTTTACAGTTGGCACTAAGCATACGGGCAGGTAGTGTTCTCCTGGCATCCGCCAAACCCAGATTCATCTGTTGGACTGCCAGATGGTGAAGCGTGATTCATTACTCCAGAGAACGCGTTTCCACTGCTCCAGAGTCCAATGGCGGCGAGCTTTACACCACTCCAGCCGACGCTTGGCATTGCGCATTGTGATCTTAGCCTTCTGTGCGGCTGCTCGGCCATGGAAACCCATTTCATGAAGCTCCCGACGAACAGTTATTGTGCTGATGTTGCTTCCAGAGGCAGTTTGGAACTCGGTATTGAGTGTTGCAACCGAGGACAGACTATTTTTACGCACTGCACGCTTCAGCACTCAGCGGTCCCGTTCTGTGAGCTTGTGTGGCCTACCACTTCACGGCTGAGCCATTGTTGCTCCTAGACGTTTCCACTTTACAATAACAGCACTTACAGTTGATCGGGGCAGCTCTAGTAGCGCAGAAATTTGACTAACTGACTTGTTGGAAAGGTGGCATCCTATGACGGTGCCACGTTGAAAATCACTGAGCTCTTCAGTAAGGCCATTCTACTGCCAATGTTTGTCTATGGAGATTGCATGACTGTGTGCTTAGTTTTATTCACCTGTCAGCAACGGGTGTAGCTGAAATAGCCAAATCCACTCATTTGAAAGGGTGTCCACACACTTTTGTATAAATAGTGTATCTACAATACAAAATTCATGTGTACGAGTGTGTGTGTTATCATGTGTATGTCTGTGCCTGTGTGTGTAAAAAGCAAGAACAGAATCATAAATTATAAAATATAGGCTCTCTCTCTCTACTGCAGCAGTCATGTTTGGATCTGTATGGGCCCTTCCGGACAAGTCAGTTAAAATTACACATACCTGAGACCCGTGACAATCATATCAGATCTGACACAGACCATTGACATTATTTAGAATTCTGGATCCGGACCCACTCAGGTCCCGGATCGGGTCTTGGGTATTCAGGTACAGGTGGATCAATGAAGACCTGTAGTGTATGTGTGTGTCTTCAACAAGAAGATAACTTGTGGTCTGATCTCTGTGGATGCGATTAAAAATGAGGACGTTCTGCCTCTCAGGCTCTGTTGTAATTCAGTATGGCTGGGTCTAGCCTGCTGTACTTCCTTCGCTGAAATAAAACCCCTCAAAGTCATCGGCTGAGTATGAAAATAGCATCTCTGCAGATACAGGCATACTGCAGAATAACAACCACTAGGGCTATTTGTGAGCCACTGTCATTCACACATTAAATAATCCCTCCTATGGGACCCATTGTAAGCAACAACATTATACAGTTCATGTAACTGAGTCAAACTGATGTAGGGAGTGAAACCTCATCCAAAGAATGTGCAGTCAGAGACGCACCCTTCAACAATAGGCCTATCTGAAGCTCTGACTTCTATTGTGACAGTATGATGGAGATGGATTATACAGTTACAAAACTGTATAAAACAGGGAGGGATCATGCTTGGTCTGTGTGTGTGTGTGTGTGTGTGTGTGTGTGTGTGTGTGTGTGTGTGTGTGTGTGTGCGTGTTTGTGTGTGCTGGGAGGTCAGTGTTGGTACCCTGCCAAGTCTACTCTGCAGTATACATTTCCCTATGGGATGCAGCTTAATGTGAAAGCGTATTCCAATGCAAAGTCGATTTTCTGTAACAAGGGGCAAAGACACATCCTTTAAGGACTGTGTAATTACATTCATATTGACCATCTCCTTCTCTCAAATCCATATCATGCATTAGAGACTGAACACAGCAAATTGTCTTTTAGATTCCTGGTAACAATCATGCCACCACATTGGTGTACCATAACCACTAGATTGTATGGTTTGGTTATTACCTTCTTGTAGTATGTGTGTTGGTTGTACAGCCTTGACTCTGTATTCTCTTGCACTCCATCCCGGCCAGGGAGATTGGACTATCTCTCTGTCGGACAGCCAAGTGACGGTCTCGAAGTTGTCTCCGTTGGCCAGCGCATCGACCTCTGCACTGTGGATCCCGACCTGTTCGAACTGATGCAGACCACCTGAGTGGTCGAAGTGGGCGTGGGTGGCGATCGCCAAAAGGGGGTTCTTTCGCTGCGGGTCGTCTCCAAGCAGACCTTTGGTGTTAATGTAATCAGGTAAGCTCCTCAACCCCAAGCCTGTGTCTATCACAACATCTTGGTGAGATCCTCGAAGGAGCCAAATATTTGCTCTGTTTGACGATTCGAAAAACTTCTCCTGGATCCAGTACAGACCTTCTCCGAGGGATTTGTGCGCGTACCAGTCTGTTGCAGACATCCCAGTTCATGCACTTGGAGTAATAATCAAATATGTTATGCCGTCAATTTTGTTGCTACACACAGGTACTATTATGTCACTGTATTTACGCAAAAATAATGGTGGCCGCCGGATACACCCTTGTGGGAGGAACGCATGTTGACTGGACGAATAGAATGTGAACCCAAACACTATTGGTCAGCAAAGAACACACCTACCATGTCGTCATATAAACCATGCCCATGAATGCATCGCTATAAAGTATCAGATGTGTGCAGAGGAGAACGGGATGAGAAGTAAAATAGACTGGCTAGATAAAGTTAGCAACAATGTTCACATTACACAACCAAGCTAAACTTTGCTAGCTAACGTCGGCTAGCTAGCTAACTTAGCCAGCTGCCACCTGGTTAACAACGTCAGCTAGCTAACTTTGTTAGGCTATATGTTGTATCACAAATCTTTAGACATTATTCTTTCAGCACTTTGTTGATGGGAAACCAAGTCTTCAGTACCCAAATCATGCTGCTGCTGCTGGAGGAGATGCAGTCATACGATGCAGGCCACCTCCCCCCAAAACAGACTGTAAAATGAGGTTTAACCAAACCTAGCCTACATTACCAAATGTTGACAGACGCTCAGGGGCACATTTCATACGTGTATCCTTTATATGGAGGCTTTGTACATAAATGTAACTCTGCCACCCAGGAACATTCACTGTCTTCTTGGTAAGCAACTCCAGTGGATACTTGTGTTTTAGTTATTGTCCTGCTGAATGGTAAATTTGTCTCCAAGTGTCTGTTGGAAAGCAGACTGAACCAGGTTTTCCCATAGGATTTTGCCTGTGCTTAGCTTTATTCTGTTTATTTTTATCAAGAAGAAGAAGGCTGCAAAGCTGCAATGTCTGTGTACGCTATCCCTGATGCAGTGAAACAAATGAAAAAAATGAAGAAAGCTTTATGCTACATCTTTTTGAGTGAGGACCCATTAAACAAAAGGTGTATCATAAACTCCTCAGTCCTTGCCGGTGAGAAGCATTCCCATAATATGATGCAGCCACCACGCTTGAAAATATGAAGAGTGGTTCTCAGTAATGTGTTGTTGGATTTGCCCCAAACATACTGCTTCGTATTATTATTTTACCTTTATTTAACTAGGCAAGTCAGTTAAGAACAAATTCTTATTTACAATGACGGCCTACACCGGCCAAACCTGGACGAATTGTGCACCACCCTATGGGACTCCCAATCACGGCCGGTTGTGATACAGCCTGGAATCGAACCAGGGGATCTGTAGTGACGCCTCAAGCACTGAGATGCAGTGCCTTAGACCGCTGCGCCACTCGGGAGCAAGTGGACATAAAGTTATTTTCTTTGCAGTTTTACTTTAGTGCCTTATTGCAAACAGGATGCATGTTTTGGAATATTTGTATTCTGTACAGGCTTCCTTCTTTTCACTCATTTAAATTAGTATTGTGGAGTAACTACAATGTTGATCCATCCTCAGTTTTCCCCTATCACAGCCATTCATCCCTGAGCGGTTTCCTTCCTCTCCGGTATCTGAGTTAGGAAGGACGCCTGTATCTTCGTAGTGACTGGATGTTTTGATAAACCATCCAAAGTGTAATTAATAACTTCACCATGTTCAAAGGGATATTTAATGTCAGCTTTTTTTACCAATAGGTGGACTTCTTTGAGAGGCACTGGAAAACCTCCATGGACTTTGTGGTTGAATCTGTTTGAAATATACTGCTCGACTGAGGGACCTTACAGATTTGACCCCTTAGGTAGTCATGCAACTTATTATGTGACTTGTTAAGCACATTTTTACTCCTGAACTTATTTGGGCTTTCCATAACAAAGGTGTTGAATACTTATTGACTCAAGACATTTCAGCTTTTCATTTTTAATTAATTTGTCAAAATTTCAAAAAACATAATTCCACTTTGACATTATGGGTTATTGTGTGTAGGCCAGTGACCAAAAATGTCTTAAATTCAGGCTGTTACACAACAAAATGTGGAAAAAGTCAAGGAGTGTGAATACTTTCGGAAGACACTGTACATCTGGGGTGGACTCTGTCTCTGAAGCAGGTAACTCCTGAGGACCTGCAGGGGCTGGTGACATGACATGTCCCTGCCCGGTATCAGTCGCAGCCGTGCCCAACGATGAACACTCACACCCTAATATCACAGTCGTTGCCGGAGCTGAAGAGGACCAGAGTAAGCCCGGAATCTGGTCTGCTGTTACAAGATGCAAAGAAGACTGTATATTCTGCTCCATACGAGCCATACATGCTTCCTGTACTCCACCGGAAAGGGACGAATGCAGCGATGTGACTCCCTGGTAGTCCACACATTGGGGTGTCACTGCAGCCCCACCTGGTGCTGAGTAGTATCCCACAGGTGGAGGAGAGGGGCCATAGAGTCCATGCTGCACCGTCGGCAGATGTGGGGCTCCCATAGTCTCCAGAGAGGGGATATTATCCACATGGTAGTAGTCCACTGGATACCCCGGAGCCAGTTGGTAGAGAAAGGTTGTGGGTTCGATTCCCACGGGGGACCAGTACGAAAGAAAAAGTATGAATGTATGCACTCACTACTGTAAGTCGCTCTGGATAAGAGTGTCTGCTAAATGACTAGAAGGTAAAAATGTAATACTCCACTGGACCGGAGGTGGGCAGTGTGGAAAGTATCCTGTGGGCCGCCATACTGTAGTGGTGTCAGCAGAGTCACAAATCCGGCGAGACAAAGGACCATGAAAGAGAGCAACCTATACAGCTACTATGTAGCAACCTATACAGCTACTATGTAGCAACCTATACAGCTACTATGTAGCAACCTATACAGCTACTATGTAGCAACCTATGCGAAGAGAGCAACATAAACAACAACAACACACACAGTGGAAATTAGTCCCACAGCGCCCTCAGCAGGGGGATTCTGTGTTGCACATCCGGCTCGAAGGACCATGAAAGAGAGCAACCCGGCTCTAAGTATTTGCTGACCTGTGACCCACTGACACCACCGCTTACTTTGTTTATGCATCCTATGAACACACATTCACCCATTTTTGTCAGACTGGAAAAACACAGTTCAGGCCTTGCTAATACTTATACTTATACAGGCTTGAGTTGGCTTCCTTGATCACGCAGGTCGCCAGCCTAAGTAGGAAACGGGGGAAAACGCAGAGTGGAATGTTAAAATGTTCTATGCCGGTGGCTGGACGGCGTTCGCACTTGTTGGATGCATCTCCGCCTTGTCGTTTGTCGTTATCCGACTGGCCGGTGTTGCCCGGAGCTCCCCCATCTGATAGCGGAGTCGAAGGAGCACAGCAAGAGAAGCAAGGCAATCAACGATGGTCGCATGTCACGAGCCGTGGAAGCCGAAGACAGCAGCCTCCCACAAAGCAGTCTACACTCCCAACGAGAGGCCCGGAGCGGATACAAACAACGAATAGTTTTGCCGTCCTGGAGCCTGATCTTCCTGCACCTTCGTCGCTGGGGGTGCCTGTGGCCGCAGTGCCTACTACTACGATTTCGAAGTCGACGTTGGCAACCTTCCGTCCCTGCTCTGGATCGAGTGGGGCTTCTCCATCTTCCGGAGGCCTGCACCAGGCGCTGGGAGCAACGGGCTCAAGTTATCCTGCCTCTCGCCCGTCCATAAAGGGTTCTCCGAATCCTGTGAAATGTGGGTGTGGGAGGATTTCCTCGTCCTTCTCGCCAGCTGTGATTTAAGTATGCTCCCTCTAATTCTCTCTCTCTCCCTCCCCTCCCAGAGGTCCTGAGCCCTAGGACCATGCCTCAGGACTACCTGGCCTGATGACTTCTTGCTGTCCCCAGTCCACCTGGTCGTGCTGCTGCTCCAGTTTCAACTCTTCTGCCTGCGGCTATGGAACCCTGACCTGTTCACCGGACGTGCTACCTTGTCCCAGACCTGCTGTTTTCAACTCTCTCTCTCTACCGCACCTGCTATTTCAACCTCTTAATGCCCGGGTATGAAAAGCCAAGTGACATTTACTCCTGATGTACTGACCTGTTGCAACCTCTACAACCACTGTGATTATAATTTGACCCTGCTGGCTAGGGTCAGTCTGTTATATCTGGTGTTATTCTCCTGTCTTATCCGGTGGCCTGTGTGAATTTAAGTATGCAACCTCTACAACCACTGTGTACTATTATTTGACACTGCTGGTCATCTATGAAGGTTTGAACATCTTGGAGAAAAATCTGGCCTTAATGGCCATGTACATTGCTTGCTGTTTGGGGTTTTAGGCTGGGTTTCTGTATAGCACTTTGTGACATCTGCTGATGTAAAAAGGGCTTTATAAATACATTTGATTGATTGATTAATTAACCTAATTGATGTCCCTCTAACTGCCCTGAATGCCTCTGCTGATCCTACAGCTATTGTATGCAGTAATCATGTGCCTATGAACCATATTTATACTGTTAGCACTGAGGTGGTGTGCCCTAGGAGGAAGTCCACTGTGTGCAGCTCACCCTGCACTAACATAAATAACATGAGCATATCTACTTCTGCTAAGCTTCCCAGTAAAGCAATGAAAACAAGTAAGCATCCCAGAAGAAAAGTGCTAAAAATAGCCCACGTTAACATATGTAACTTAAGAAACATATGAAATCAATAATTTGCTAGTAACAGATGACATTCATATTCTGACTATCTCTGAAACTCACTTAGATAATACCTTTGATGATACAGTGGTAGCAATACAAGGTTATAACATTTACAGAAAATATAGAAATGCCAATGGTTGAGGTGTTGCTGTTTATATTCAGAACCACATTCCTGTAAAGATTAGAGAGGATCTCATGTTAAATACTGTTGAAGTAATATGGCTACAGATGAATCCGCCTCTCCTAAAGCCCATTCTGGTGGGAAGCTGCTATAGACCACCAAGTGCTAACAGTCAGCATCTGGATAACGCTGACACTACACATCCAAGTATATCTGACCAAATTATGAAAGACAAGCATTGTTATTTTGAATTCCGTAGCACTGTGCGTTTGGAAGAGGTGAAAAAAAGGATTGTTGTCTATCAACAATTTACATTTTAGTAGACGCTCTTATCCAGAGCGACTTACAGGAGCAATTAGGGTTAAGTGCCTTGCTCAAGGGCACATCGACAGATTTTTCACCTAATCGGCTCGGGGATTAGAACCAGCGACCTTTCGGTTACTGGCACAACGCTCTTAACCACTAAGCTACCTGCCGCCCCCACAATGACAAGCCACCGGGGTCTGACAACTTGGATGGAAAATTACTGAGGATAATAGCGGATGATATTGCCACTCCTATTTCCCATATTTTCAATTTAAGCCTACTAGAAAGAGTGTGCCCTCAGGCTTGAAGGGAAGCAAAACTCATTCCGCTACCTAAGAATATTAAAGCCCCCTTTTACTGGCACAAATAGCCGACCAATCAGCCTGTTACTAACCCTTAGTAAACTTTTGGGAAAAATTGTGTTTGACCACATAAAATGCTATTTTACAGTAAACAAATTGACAACAGACTTTCAGCACGCTTATAGGGAAGGACATTCATCAAGCACAGCACTTACACAAATGACTGATGATTGACTGAGAGAAATTGATGATAAGATTGTGGGGGCTGTTTTGTTAGACTTCAGTGCGGCTTTTGATAGAAAAACATATGTGTTATGGCTTTACACCCCCTGCTATATTGTGGATAAAGAGTTACCTGTCTAACAGAACACAGAGGGTGTTCTTTAATGTAAGCCTCTCCAACACAATCTGGAGGTGATCGATATCTCTCACGTGAGGGGTGAGCTAGACTACTCGGCGCCAGTCAGACATAAACAACAACACACACACTGGAAATTAGTCCCACAGCGCCCTTGGCAGGGGGATTCTGTAACACTGTTAAAAATACGGTTTGTGGTTCTCTGTAACTGCCGGATGGCTCATGATGAGAGGCAGGCTGTGTGTTGTGTACCTCCAAGTTGATTTGCGAATTTACATCGACGACCGGCACGACTATAATATATAAATCATTGGATACAATTCATCGTTGGAGTGGTTATGTGGTAATTAGGTCCTATATTTAACTTCATGACATTACACTATTTGATTAAGCCACACATGAACCGACACAGAACACGTTATTCTAGTTCAAAAGAAAGAAAAGAACAAACATGCACCAAACAAACATTCAGTAAATTCACACCATAGGCTGACTGTGATGCAGCTGTCAGTCAATTAAATGTTGTGTGTGTGTGCGCACGTACACTTGTGTGTAAGCCTTGTGTGTTTGTGTGAGAGAGTGAGACGTTAACCTACAGTTGAAGTCGGAAGTTTACATACACCTTAGCCAAATACATTTATTTTTCCACAATTCCTGACATTTAATCCTAGTACACAATTCCCTGTCTTAGGTCAGTTAGGATCACCACTTTATTTTAAGAATGTGAAATGTCAGAATAATAGTAGTAATTTATTTCATCTTTTATTTCTTTCATCACATTCCCAGTGGGTCAGAAGTTTACATATACTCAATTAGTATTTGGTAGCATTGCCTTTAAATTGTTTAACTTGGGTCAAACGTTTCGGGTAGCCTTCCACAAGCTTCCCACAATAAGTTGTGTGAATTTTGGCCCATTCCTCCAGACAGAGCTGGTGTAACTGAGTCAGGTTTGTAGGCCTCCTTGCTCGCACACGCTTTTTCAGTTCTGCCCACACATTGTCTATAGGATTGAGGTCAGGGCTTTGTGATGGCCACTCCAATACCCTCTGTGTTGTTGTTTTTATCGCACTGCTTTGCTTTATCTTGGCCAGGTCGCAGTTGTAAATGAGAACTTGTTCTCAACTGACTTACCTGGTTAAATAAAGGTGAAATAAAAATAAAATAAATAAACTTTGTTGTCTTTAAGCCATTTTGCCACAACTTTCGAAGTATGCTTGGGGTCATTGTCCATTTGGAAGACCCATTTGCGACCAAGCTTTAACTTCCTGACTGATGTCTTGAGATGTTGCTTCAATATATCCACGTAATTTTCCTTCCTCATGATGCAATCTATTTTGTAGGCCCTCCTGCAGCAAAGCACCCCCACAGCATGATGCTGCCACCCACGTGCTTCTCGGTTGGGATGGTGTTCTTCGGCTAGCAAGCCGCCCCCATTTCCTCCAAACATAACGATGGTCATTATGGCCAAACAGTTCTATTTCTCCAAAAAGTACGATCTTCGTCCCCATGTGCAGTTGCAAACCGTAGTCTGGCTTTTTTATGGCGGTTTTGGAGCAGTGGATTCTTCCTTGCTGAGCGGCCTTTCAGGTTATGTCGATATAGGACTCGTTTTACTGTGGATATAGATACATTTGTACCTGCTTCCTCCAGCATCTTCACAAGGTCCTTTGCTGTTGTTCTGGGATTGATTTGCACTTTTCGCACCAAAGTACATTCATCTCTAGGAGACCCACTGGAATTCTGATACAATTATAAGTTAAATAATCTGTCTGTAAACAATTGTTGGAAAAAATTACTTGTGTCATGCACAAAGTAGATGTCCTAACCGACTTGCCAAAACTATAGTGTGTTAACAAGAAATGTGTGGAGTGGTTGAAAAACAAGTTTTAATGACTCCAACCTAAGTGTATGTAAACTTCCGACTTCAACTGTATATTACAGAGGACATAGTGTTGCTATCAGGGGTTCAGGAGTAGCTCCCTCAGTATTGCAGACATGGCAGGTGGTAAAGGCTGTAGGATAGCTGCCTTCAGCTTCAACATCGAATCCCTGGGCCTCAGCAGGGGGAATATGCCCAGGGATTAATTTGAGCACCTCTCCGTTTTGGACTGTTTCGTTTAGGAACCTATTTGGCTGGATCCAGTACCTCTCGTGGCATGAAAAATAATAGTCACTTTTTTCAATGTAAAAATTATAATAAAAGCGATCAAAGTTTGTTCAAGTTGCCTCTTTGTTACGTTTTGTGAAAAAGTAGATTTTTTATCCCAGGCCTGATATTCTAAGAGTTGATTCGGGTTGGGTGGGCCTGGTTTATGGTTTGCGTAACATTGTAACCTATGTTTGAGACCAACGCGTGGCCATGGCTGTGTGAGAAGCCTGTATCTCTCACAGAACTAGAATGAAATTCACTTTCTATGATCTCTCTCCCTCTCTCTGCTCTGATAGACATGAGCCTGCAACTCTCATCTCTCCAGCATTACACTTCATCATTTATTTATAGGCCAGCAGCATACCACCCTGCATCCCACTGCTGGCTTGCCTCTGAAGCTAAGCAGAGTTGGTCCTGGTCGGTCCCTAGATGGGAGACCAGATGCTGCTGGAGGGCCAGTAGGAGGCACTCTTTCCTCTGGTCTAAAAAAACAATATCCCAATGCCCCAGGGCAGTGATTGGAGACATTGCCCTGTGTAGGGTGCTGTCTTTCGGATGGGACGATACATGGGTGTCCTGACTCTCTGTGGTCACAAAAGATCCCATGGCACTTATTGTAAGAGTAGGGGTGTTAACCCCGGTGTCCTGGCTAAATTCCCAATCTGGCCCTCATACCATCATGACGACCTAATCATCCCTAGCTTCCAATTGGCTAATTCATCCCCCTCCTCTCCCCTGTAACTATTCCCCTAATAATATAGAATCATAGTGAAGGGTTCTGGAGGAGCTGCAGCACCCCTGATTAATTGAAATACATTTTCCAAAGTTATATAATAACGTCTATCTGTTCAGAAAAAAATGAAATAATTCAGAATAGCCTACTACACCATGTAAATGGCCATAATTTAGCCACATAGGACCAATAGCTTATTTCTTTTTTTAATTGCCTAGCTGTGGATTGTGTGTAGCCCAATAACAAGGCATAGCCTACAGTCGGGAACGTGCGTCAAATCTGTCAGTGAACAGCATGCAGACAGAACAGGCCTGATGGCGTGGGGGTGCTTTGCTGGTGACACTGTCTGTGATTTATTTAGAATTCAAGGCACACTTTACCAGCATGGCTACCACAGCATTCTGCAGCGATATGCCATCACATCTGGTTTGGGCTTAGTGGGACTATCATTTGTTTTTCAACAGGACAATGACCCAACACACCTCCAGGCTGTGTAAGGGTTATTTTTACCAAGAAGGAGCGTGATGGAGTGCTGCATCAGATGACCTGGCCTCCACATCCCCGACTTCAACCCAATTGAGATGGTTTGGGATGAGTAGGACGGCAGAGTGAAGGAAAAGCAGCCAATAAGTGCTCAGCATATGTGGGAACTCCTCCAAGACTGTTGGAAAAGCATTCCAGGTGAAGCTGGTTGAGAGAATGCCAAGAGTGTGCAAAGCTGTCATCAAGGCAAAGGGTGGCTATTTGAAAAATCTCAAATATAAAATATATTTTGATTTGTTTAACACTTTTTTGGTTACTACATGAATGAGTAGGTGTGTTCAAACTTTTGACTGGTACTGTAGATATATATATATATACACTGCTCAAAAAAATAAAGGGAACACTTAAACAACACAATGTAACTCCAAGTCAATCACACTTCTGTGAAATCAAACTGTCCACTTAGGAAGCAACACTGATTGACAATACACTTCACATGCTGTTGTGCAAATGGAATAGACAACAGGCAATTAGCAAGACACCCCCAATAAAGGACTGGTTTTGCAGGTGGTGACCACAGACCACTTCTCAGTTCCTATGCTTCCTGGCTGATGTTTTGGTCACTTTTGAATGCTGGCGGTGCTTTCACTCTAGTGGTAGCATGAGACGGAGTCTACAACCCACACAAGTGGCTCAGGTAGTGCAGCTCATCCAGGATGGCACATCAATGCGAGCTGTGGTTAGAAGGTTTGCTGTGTCTGTCAGAGTAGTGTCCAGAGCATGGAGGCGCTACCAGGAGACAGGCCAGTACATCAGGAGACGTGGAGGAGGCCGTAGGAGGGCAACAACCCAGCAGCAGGACTGCTACCTCCGCCTTTGTGCAAGGAGGAGTAGGAGGAGCACTGCCAGAGCCCTGCAAAATGACCTCCAGCAGGCCACAAATGTGCATGTGTCTGCTCAAACGGTCAGAAACAGACTCCATGAGGGTGGTATGAGGGCCCGATGTCCACAGGTGGGGGTTGTGCTTACAGCCCAACACCGTGCAGGACGTTTGGCATTTGCCAGAGAACACCAAGATTGGCAAATTCGCCACTGGCGCCCTGTGCTCTTCACAGATGAAAGCAGATTCACACTGAGCACATGTGACAGACGTGACAGAGTCTGGAGACGCCGTGGAGAACGTTCTGCTGCCTGCAACATCCTCCAGCATGACCGGTTTGGCGGTGGGTCAGTCATGTGTGGGGTGGCATTTCTTTGGGGGGCCGCACAGCCCTCCATGTGCACGCCAGAGGTAGCCTGACTGCCATTAGGTACCGAGATGAGATCCTCAGACCCCTTGTGAGACCATATGCTGGTGCGGTTGGCCCTGGGTTCCTCCTAATGCAAGACAATGCTAGACCTCATGTGGCTGGAGTGTGTCAGCAGTTCCTGCAAGAGGAAGGCATTGATGCTATGGACCGCCCGTTCCCCAGACCTGAATCCAATTGAGCACATCTGGGACATCATGTCTCGCTCCATCCACCAATGCCACGTTGCACCACAGACTGTCCAGGAGTTGGCGGATGCTTTAGTCCAGGTCTGGGAGGAGATCCCTCAGGAGACCATCCGGCACCTCATCAGGAGCATGCCCAGGCGTTGTAGGGAGGTCATACAGGCACGTGGAGGCCACACACACTACTGAGCCTCATTTTGACTTGTTTTAAGGACATTACATCAAAGTTGGATCAGCCTGTAGTGTGGTTTTCCACTTTAATTTTGAGGGTGACTCCAAATCCAGACCTCCATGGGTTGATACAGTGGGGGAAAAAAGTATTTAGTCAGCCACCAATTGTGCAAGTTCTCCCACTTAAAAAGATGAGAGAGGCCTGTAATTTTCATCATAGGTACACGTCAACTATGACAGACAAATTGAGATTTTTTTTCTCCAGAAAATCACATTGTAGGATTTTTAATGAATTTATTTGCAAATTATGGTGGAAAATAAGTATTTGGTCACCTACTAACAAGCAAGATTTCTGGCTCTCACAGACCTGTAACTTCTTCTTTAAGAGGCTCCTCTGTCCTCCACTCGTTACCTGTATTAATGGCACCTGTTTGAACTTGTTATCAGTATAAAAGACACCTGTCCGCAACCACAAAACAGTCACACTCCAAACTCCACTATGGCCAAGACCAAAGAGCTGTCAAAGGACACCAGAAACAAAATTGTAGACCTGCACCAGGCTGGGAAGACTGAATCTGCAATAGGTAAGCAGCTTGGTTTGAAGAAATCAACAGTGGGAGCAATTATTAGGAAATGGAAGACATACAAGACCACTGATAATCTCCCTCGATCTGGGGCTCCACGCAAGATCTCACCCCGTGGGGTCAAAATGATCACAAGAACGGTGAGCAAAAATCCCAGAACCACACGGGGGGACCTAGTGAATGACCTGCAGAGAGCTGGGACCAAAGTAACAAAGCCTACCATCAGTAACACACTACGCCGCCAGGGACTCAAATCCTGCAGTGCCAGACGTGTCCCCCTGCTTAAGCCAGTACATGTCCAGGCCCATCTGAAGTTTGCTAGAGTGCATTTGGATGATCCAGAAGAGGATTGGGAGAATGTCATATGGTCAGATGAAACCAAAATATAACTTTTTGGTAAAAACTCAACTCGTCGTGTTTGGAGGATAAAGAATGCTGAGTTGCATCCAAAGAACACCATACCTACTGTGAAGCATGGGGGTGGAAACATCATGCTTTGGGGCTGTTTTTCTGCAAAGGGACCAGGACGACTGATCCGTGTAAAGGAAAGAATGAATGGGGCCATGTATCGTGAGATTTTGAGTGAAAACCTCCTTCCATCAGCAAGGGCATTGAAGATGAAACGTGGCTGGGTCTTTCAGCATGACAATGATCCCAAACACACCGCCCGGGCAACGAAGGAGTGGCTTCGTAAGAAGCATTTCAAGGTCCTGGAGTGGCCTAGCCAGTCTCCAGATCTCAACCCCATAGAAAATCTTTGGAGGGAGTTGAAAGTCTGTGTTGCCCAGCGACAGCCCCAAAACATCACTGCTCTAGAGGAGATCTGCATGGAGGAATGGGACAAAATACCAGCAACAGTGTGTGACAACCTTGTGAAGACTTACAGAAAACGTTTGACCTGTGTCATTGCCAACAAAGGGTATATAACAAAGTATTGAGAAACTTTTGTTATTGACCAAATACTTATTTTCCACCATAATTTGCAAATAAATTCATTAAAAATCCTACAATGTGATTTTCTGGATTTCTTTTCTCATTTTATCTGTCATAGTTGACGTGTACCTATGATGAAAATTACAGGCCTCTCTCATCTTTTTAAGTGGGAGAACTTGCACAATTGGTGGCTGACTAAATACTTTTTTTCCCCACTGTACATTTGATTTCCAATGATAATTTGTGTGATTTTGTTGTCAGCACATTCAACTATGTAAAGAAAAAAGTATTTAATAAGATTATTTCATTCATTCAGATCTAGGATGTGTTATTTTAGTGTTCCCTTTATTTTTTTGAGCAGTGTATATATATATATATTTAATATTTAATTTAATTTAATATGCCATTTAGCAGACGCTTTTATCCAAAGCGACTTACAGTCGTGCGTGAATACATTTTTGTGTATGGGTGGTCCCGGGGATCGAACCCACTACCTTGGCGTTACAAGCGCCGTGCTCTACCAGCTGAGCTACATTATTTTTGAATTCCGGTATGCTCCCCAGGTCACCCCCCTCTCGCGCTCACTTTTTGTTCCGGCACCTTCCGATTTAGAAATTAAGCACTGAACATGCTTCAGACTAGAATGGGGCCCCTGTGAGTACTATACAGACTGTGCATTTACCAGGGGTATATTCATTAGTCGGAATCCATTGCAAAACGTTTTGCAACGAAAACTATTTTCTATTGGACAAATTCAGATAGGTCCCTCCCTGTTTAGTTTAGTTTGCTCCCGTTTGGTTCCTAGAGTAAACGGTAAACAGTTTCCGTTACAAAATGTTTTGCAACAGACCAAACATTTTCCAACAGTCTGCGACCTAATGAATACATCCCAGGTTTATGGATGCTTTTGTCTCCATTTCATGGATCAGTAAGAGACTGTCTTGGGAAGAATGGGCTTGTAGTACGGCCGTATTTTCACTGATGAAAAGTTATGAAATACCTTGTTTACTATAAGTACAACCTCTACTGCTTCTGGGTGGATTAATTATTTTCCCCATTCATGATGTGGAGTTCAAGCCTGTGCCACTGAAAGCCGGAGAAGATGAGGACTACATGCTGGCCCTGAAACAGGAGATGAGGGGAACCATGAGTCGACTACCCAACAACATCAGGCCTCTGGCTAGGAAAGGAGGTGAGAGTGCATTACCAGCAATAGTCAGTGTACAGTATGTCATCATCCCTTAAGACAATAGCATGAGGTGAGTTACTGCTACACTCAGGAACTGGAGCCATTTAATCATATCCTATCTGGAGACAGAGAGGCAGATCTAGGAGAGACTATTGCGTTAGAAATCCCTGGCCTGACTAAGTTTGCATTTAGAGCACATTCTCTTCTGGGGTAAAATGGTGTATCCGTATCAAGTGTAGCCTTTTTGTAGCTTCTTGATATAGAAGGATAACTAATTTATCTGGAGCTTTGAGTTGTCCAATGTCTTTGGTAAGTTCACTTGGTCATATGCTCAATGTACTACAGGAGAAAGCGGTATTTAAGAAAGCGATTTTTAAAGATGATTCAAAACGTGCTTGCTGACTAAATTGAGCATTTTGTGTCTGTTTGTGTGAGCATGCATAACCTTTACTGTTTACAGTGGGGAGAACAAGTATTTGATACACTGCCGATTTTGCAGGTTTTCCTACTTACAAAGCATGTAGATGTCTGTAATTTTTTATCATAGGTACACTTCAACTGTGAGAGACGGAATCTAAAACAAAAATCCAGAAAATCACATTGTATGATTTTTAAGTAATTCATTTGCATTTTATTGCATGACATAAGTATTTGATACATCAGAAAAGCAGAACTTAATATTTGGTACAGAAACCTTTGTTTGCAATTACAGAGATCATACGTTTCCTGTAGGTCTTGACCAGGTTTGCACACACTGCAGCAGGGATTTTGGCCCACTCCTCCATACAGACCTTCTCCAGATCCTTCAGGTTTCGGGGCTGTCGCTGGGCAATACGGACTTCAGCTCCCTCCAAAGATTTTCTATTGGGTTCAGGTCTGGAGACTGGCTAGGCCACTCCAGGACCTTGAGATGCTTCTTACGGAGCCACTCCTTAGTTGCCCTGGCTGTGGGTTTCGGGTCGTTGTCATGCTGGAAGACCCAGCCATGACCCATCTTCAATGCTCTTACTGAGGGAAGGAGGTTGTTGGCCAAGATCTCGCGATACATGGCCCCATCCATCCTCCCCTCAATACGGTGCAGTCGTCCTGTCCCCTTTGCAGAAAAGCATCCCCAAAGAATGATGTTTCCACCTCCATGCTTCACGGTTGGGATGGTGTTCTTGGGGTTGTACTCATCCTTCTTCTTCCTCCAAACACGGCGAGTGGAGTTTAGACCAAAAAGCTCTATTTTTGTCTCATCAGACCACATGACCTTCTCCCATTCCTCCTCTGGATCATCCAGATGGTCATTGGCAAACTTCAGACGGGCCTGGACATGCGCTGGCTTGAGCAGGGGGACCTTGCGTGCGCTGCAGGATTTTAATTAATGACGGCGTAGTGTGTTACTAATGGTTTTCTTTGAGACTGTGGTCCCAGCTCTCTTCAGGTCATTGACCAGGTCCTGCCGTGTAGTTCTGGGCTGATCCCTCACCTTCCTCATGATCATTGATGCCCCACGAGGTGAGATCTTGCATGGAGCCCCAGACCGAGGGTGATTGACTGTCATCTTGAACTTCTTCCATTTTCTAATAATTGCGCCAACAGTTGTTGCCTTCTCACCAAGCTGCTTGCCTATTGTCCTGTAGCCCATCCCAGCCTTGTGCAGGTCTACAATTTTATCCCTGATGTCCTTACACAGCTCTCTGGTCTTGGCCATTGTGGAGAGGTTGGAGTCTGTTTGATTGAGTGTGTGGACAGGTGTCTTTTATACAGGTAACGAGTTCAAACAGGTGCAGTTAATACAGGTAATGAGTGGAGAACAGGAGGGCTTCTTAAAGAAGAACTAACAGGTCTGTGAGAGCCGGAATTCTTACTGGTTGGTAGGTGATCAAATACTTATGTCACGCAATAAAATGCAAATTAATTACTTAAAAATCATACAATGTGATTTTCTGGATTTTTGTTTTAGATTCTGTCTCTCACAGTTGAAGTGTACCTATGATAGAAATTACAGACCTCTACATGCTTTGTAAGTAGGAAAACCTGCAAAATCGGCAGTGTATCAAATACTTGTTCTCCCCACTGTACATATCAAATAGATGTGGAAAGATACAAGGAGAGGTATCAGAGACAAAACATGTTGGCTGAGGAGTGGATACCAGGTAAATGGTCAATTTGGTCATCAGATTACCAAAACCTGAGTTTGATTTCCAACATTTTTTTTTCAAGATAACTTCTGTTTGGCATTACAGGCAGCTCTTTCCAAAAAAACTGATGCCTCAAAAGAAAAAGTTGAACTTAAAACTGGGTACTATAGTTTTTCATCACAGGTTTTTTGTTTTTTAACAACAATATGATATCATACTAATAGATATTTCCAAGTAAACATAATATTAGCATGTGCAAAGAAGAAACCCACAAAGGTATCAAGCAAAGAAAAAGCAGATGTGCTCAGTAAATTAGATGTCACTTTCATTCTTATTTAAATGTATTGATTAAACAAAGCTGTTTGTATGTCTGGATAATCTTACAATATGGCTGTTTCTTCAGGAACTTGAAAATAACAATGTAAAATCAGATGAAGAGAAGGAAGAATAAATGACAGAGGAAAGAGAGGAAGAAATTAAAGGAGAGGAGTTGGACCAGGAGGAATTAGAAGAGGTAACCCTCCCCCCTCGTAACAGAAAGCCCAATTTGATCTGATTCACCTTAGTCAACTTCTATCACACAATGTGTTGGATTTTTTTTATATATATATATTTTTTTTTTGGGATAGAAGTTGGATATAAGTTGTTCGCCTGCGCACTTCCATACAATTACTGAATTTGGTATTGAGGCATCTCAGATGGTTTCTAGGGATGACAAATGACATGTATTTGTAATACCGGAAGATCACGATGCGTAATACGATGAATTGGATAGCTACTTATACATGCACGTAGCATTCACACACACCAATTAAGTTTAATGTAGGAAAATGACTACATTGCCAGATATTTTGAAGATGATGATTTTGGTGCAATGATGACATAGATGAAGCCACATATTAACCCCAGACTGCATGTTAATGGATTCTGGCTTAATGTAATTCTTCCAAATGTATGTTTTTCCTGCAAGTTATGGTTTATCTTTTACCAAAAAGCTGTTGGCTATATGACTAACACTGTCAGCAAGTTTACATATTTTGTTTGATGAACCTACATGAACAATGAGAGAATCATCAAGACGCGTGTGGCGGAACTGAGTTTGCATTTGAATAAGTATATCTTTGTAAATTATAAAACAAAGTAGATTTTTTTATTTTTAATGACCAACATGAAAACACAAGTCTGAGCATCAATAATTTATTCAAAATATACTTTATTTTCAGCCTGTAAGCCTGCGTTTACACAGGCAGCCCAATTCTGCAATTTTTCACTTATTGGACTTTTGACCAATCAGATCAGCTCTGAAAAAGAGCTGATGTGAAAAGATCTGTGATTGGTCAAAAGACCAATTAGTGGGGAAAAATATCAATTGGGATGTCTGTGTCTAAGCAGCCTTAGTGTTCCACAGGTTGAAGGCACATACTGTTCATAACACATTATGATTTCATCATATGAAATGGACATAGTGATGAGGAACTACAATATAACATTTCACTGGAATATACCTAGCTAGTGTTGGGCAACACTGTGCATTACCCGTTTCGTCACCCTTGCCCTTAGTAGAAACTGAGTCCAAATGCAGTTCTCCCCAGACAGGCAAAAATATTCAAGCAATGTTCCAAAAAAAAATTAGACAACAATTTTTAGACAACTTCAATACTGATATTGTAATAAGATGAATATTCCACAAATAAATTACTTATTTTAAGTGATAAGTGGCAGAAATCAGTACTGTTTTGACCAAGAACAAACCCCACTTCAGACAGTGTTATGGTGGAAACAGTCCCATCAGCTGGCAAGAGGAACAAGAAGTTGGGTCCCACTGTGCAAAAACACTTGCTTTAAAAATGTCCACTGAAAGAATTCAACAGATTGTCCTCATTTTCCCCTCTCCATAATTTCCCAATGGGATTCTGTTCCCCATAAAGTGATTCTCAGAGAGCTTTGAGAATCTCTTTTTTCATAATTGTTCAGATATCTCCCGCTCCTTCAGTTTGTCTCAAGCCCTCACTACGTTTTCTCTTTCTTAGGGCCAGGGTGGTCATCCACCTCGTTGTGTCTCTGTGAGTCTGGTTTGGGTGCGTTTCCAGCCTGAGGTCCTGAGTTGGGCTTTCCATTGATTTCCACAGGCTCAGGCATCTGGGCATGCTGCATGCCCTTGGGATTGGTCGACGGTGTGGTGGTGGTGTGGTGGCTAACGTCCGCCTTCATCAGCACCTCGTAGTACAGCAGGTAGAACACTGGAGTGACGATGACAACCACCACCATTATGGCCACCGCCGTCCACCACCTCATGCCCCAGTCTGCCCCATGGTAGGGGTCCTTCCTGAGGACAGGCTTGAAGTCAGGCTCCCCCAGTAGTAAGGGCTGCTGGAGGGTCAGGGAGGAGACCACCTCGTTCAGGCTGATTCTGGAGGTGCCGGAGGACTTGACCAGGAGCTCGATGTCCTTGTCCTTCTCCTGCAGGAAGCTGCCCACGCTGTCTGTGGACGAGGAGTCGTCTGTGGAGATCTCTGTGGAGATGGGGGGCTGGGGGAAACGTCGGGGGCCTGTGGGGGAGGCAGATTTGAGAGGCGTGGTGCTGTGGGTCTCTGTCAGCACGCTGAAGCGTTTCACAGGGATCTTGATGGATCTCAGCGCAAAGAAGTCCTGCTCTGTCAACAGGTTGTTGGCCCTCTTGATGTCCGCTACCTACGGTGCACAGACAAAACAAAGGATTTCACTTTACATGTGTATCAAAAAAAAAGTGGTGTGAGAAGTCTAAACTGGTCTGTCTGTAAGGGCCTTGTCATTAGAGAGTAAGACAGGGATTAGGGTTGACTTACTGAGCAGTGGTACTGCAGGGAGAAGCTATTCAGAGTGTCCCCTTCTTTGATGTCTCGGACCAGGTGGACAATGTCGTCCAACCTCTCTCTGGAGGTGCTCCTGCGCAGCCTGTCCCGGCCTCGGGAGCGCAGCTCGTAGCTCTCACCATCCTCCTCCGAGAGATCATTCTCAGAGCTGTTCCCAAATAGGTAGGCGTGTCCTCCATTGGCAGGCTGCACCGTCGTGGCCGACTGGAAACCATAGTGCGGGCTTCTCCCAGTCATTTTTCACTCTAAACAGAGGAGTGAGACATTGTACCTAATGTATGGGGTTGAGGTCAAGTTTCACCTGTTTGATACTTCTCAAAGGAATGTTCCAGATTAGCAAAGTATATGTCCAGGGAATATTGGCTTTACTGTCAACAGCTGTCAGTTCTTTCAATAAAGGAATAACCCATGTTTGTCAGGTTTCAGCTTTTTTGCCGACATTTACTGACATTGGCCATATTCAACGGATGTTGAGCGATCGTAAATTCATCAGTTATTCTGCGCTCTGGTACACTCAGACGAGAGTGATCTAAAATCGGAGTAGATAGCCAGAGTGAATTTACGAATGCACCCTATTTTCTGGTAGGGTAGCCATGACTTGAAACCCCGGGAAATCTAGCTAATTCGGGAGAAAGTTTTTATGCACTGATATTAGGAGCTGGCGGTTAAAAGTTTGATGAAACAATTCAGAGACAAACGAATAAATCAGATGACCTATATTTGAGGAGAGCGAATCGATATACAATCCCGAAATCAGTTGTAACTGTCAATAGTAAAACAAAGCTTAAAACGATGTTTAAGTGAACCCTTAATACAGAAAATGAATGAAATCGTTTCCGGACATGGTGGACTCCTCACACCACTAATTGCCATGCGAAAGAAGCAGACTAGCTAACGTTAATTCACTTTCACTAATAATTGATGCCAATTTATACAGAAGCACGGAGCTACCGCACTGGCTAATCGTAAACTAACACTCTATGCGGGCAAACAACTAGCTAGCTAGCGATTGTGTTCTCACGAAAAACTAACTTTAGATACACCTAAAACGCAAGCAACCAATCACTTTGTAACCCAACTGATTGAGGCAGCTGCCAAATACCTAGCTAGCCAGCTAAACTACTAGTTAGCTTGGCTGGCAAGCTAACGGAGCGCTAGCTAACCTTAGCTAGCTAGCATCTGTATCCAGTTTTCAGCTAACGTGCCTTTAGTTAGATAGCTATATATAGTACATTGACGATTATTGTTGCGTGGAAAGGTTCGTGTAACATTTAGCAAATTAAAAGTCATGAAGTACCAATACTTTACCTGAAAACATGAACAATGTTCCTTCGACGAACTAAGCCATTTCCATTCTTCCTCAGGCTACTACCAAATACATAATTGGCTACTACTAGCGAAACAAACGAACGCCACCAGTGTGTCGTGAGCAGCAATTGTGGAATCGGCAGTTCGCATTAAAAGTAAAGGTCCCCCATTGAAACTGATGCAAACGGATAAAAATTGTGAAAACATGCAACAATTCGACTAGATAATACTAAACAAGTTTGGAATGTTGTTATATAAATTCAACAAAATACAATTATTAGTTAATTAAAAATCCATTGAAATCGCACTGTGGATGTATTTGAATTCAGAATTGCATTGGGGGGCATACTTACAGTGCCTTCAGAAAGTATTCACACCCTGTGACTTTTTCCACATTTTGTTGTTAAAAATGGATTATATTGAGATTTTGTCTCACTGGCCTACACACAATACCCCATAAAGTCAAAGTGGAATTATGTTTTTAGATTTTTTAAACTAATTAATAAAAAATGTCTTGAGTCAATAAGTATTCAACCCCTTTGTGATGGCAAGCCTTAATAAGGAGTAAACATATGCTTAACAAGTCACATAATACGTTGCATTTACTCACTCTGTGTGCAATAATAGTGTTTAACATGATTAACAACATTGCTGTTACTCCACAATACTAACCTAATTGACAGAGTGAAAAGAAGGAAGCCTGTACAGAATAAAACATATTCCAAAACATGCATCCTGTTTGCAATAAGGCACTAAATAAAGCACTTCAGTCTGCTTTCCAACAGACACTGGGAGACAAATTCACCTTTCAGCAGGACAGTAACCTAAAACACAAGGCCAAATATACACTGGAGTTGTTTACCAAGAGGACATTGAATGTTCCTGAGTGGCCTAGTTACAGTTTTGACTTAAATCGTCTTGAAAATCTAAGACTTGAAAATGGCTGTCTAGCAATGATCAACAACCAAATCAACAGAACTTGAATAATACAAAATAAAAACAGAATAATGTGCCAATATTGTACAATTCAGGTGTGCAAAGCTCTTAGAGACATACCCAGAAAGGCTCACAGCTGTAATCGCTGACAAAGGTGATTCTAACATGTTTTGACTCAGGGGTGTGAATACTTATGTAAATGAGATATTTCTGTATTTCATTTTCAATACATTTGCTAAAATATATCAAAAAAACCTTTTCACTTTGCCATTATGGGGTATTGTGTGTAGATGGGTGAATTCAGGCTGTAACGCAACAAAAAGTGGAATAAGTCAATGGGTATGAATACTTTCTGTAGGCACTGTATGTGCACTGTACAGCCAAACCTATGGATTGTGCATCCATGAAAGGACGTATCAGCCTACTCAGTAACACTCATAGAACACACCTGTGAAGAGTTACACAAATATTATCGTCGTAGCTCTTATTGCGGGACTCTGAAGCCACTGTGAAATGAGCAAAATTAAGCTCACCAGTCAACCTATGTGTATTAAACATTCATATCACAATATACAGCCTAACCTAACCCAGTGGTCTAAGGCACTGCATCGCAGTGCTAGCTGTGCCACTAGAGATCCTGGTTCGAATCCAGGCTCTGTCGTAGCCGGCCGCGACCGGGAGACCCATGGGGCGGCGCACAATTGGCCCAGCGTCGTCCAGGGTAGGGGAGGGAATGGCCGGCAAGGATGTAGCTCAGTTGGTAGAGCATGGCGTTTGCAACGCCAGGGTTGTGGGTTCGATTCCCACGGGGGGCCAGTATGAAAAATAAAAAATTAATAATGTAAGCACTCATGAAATAGGGTATCGGCCTACTCAGTGACACCCATAGAATACAACTAATTTTACACAAATACACAAATATTAGCATCTTAGCTCTTATTGCAGGACTTTGACTGTGGGAAGTCACAGTGGTTTCAGAGTCCCGTAATAAGAGCTATGGTGCTAATATTGTGTGTAACTCTTCACAGTTGTGTTCTGTGAGTGTCACTGAGTAGGCTGATACTCCATTTCATGGGTGCACGTTCCTGGGGACCCCAAGGGGTGCACATTTAGATTTTTTGCCCTAGCACTACACAGCTGTTTAAAATAATCAAAGCTTGATGATGAGTTCATTATTTGAATCAGCTGTGTAGTGCTAGGGCAAAAAACAAAATGTGCACCCCTTGGAGTCCAAGGACCGAATTTGAGAAACACTGGGTAAGGCTGTACAGTGCATATAATTATGCTCCCAATGCAATGATGAATTCAAATACAGCCACAGTGCGATTTCAACTGATTTGTACTTTTTAATTAATTTTTAACTAATAACTGTCTTATTGTTTTCACTATTTTCCGTTTGCGTCAGTTTCAATGGGGGATTATTATTTTGAAGGCGAACCACCGATTCCACTAATGTTGCTCACGCTAATGTTGTTCACAACACACACGTACGAACGCCAGTAAGCCACGTCAACAGAATACTAACGCGATGACGTATGTGGCTATTAACTCAAATTCTTGCACTGACCACTGGATGGCGCAAGTGCTGTTCCTTTATCAGAGGCCACATGGATAAGGGCCCAATAGGGGCCAAATGGCATAATTGAAAACTTTAATTGATAGGCCTATTCTTTTTGTTGTAGTATTTCTTATCTATGGTATTTCAAATGTCATACAAATGATAATTTTATAATGCGTGTCAATTGTGGACTAGGCTATAGGAACAACTAAGACGTTTCTTGGTGAATACTTTAAAAAAGTCAATGATGCAAATTAGGCTACACATCAATATTGTAGTTTTGATCCGAAAACTTAATGGACACTGTTCTTTATGGTGTGGTGATGAACTTCAAGTCATTTTTATCATGCACATACCCACCTCTACTAGCTACTAGGCCTATCTAAATAGCTGGGTATAAGAACAACGGTTCGCTGGGTGGAGCTGCCCGCTGCTACTGTCGACCTCCCTGAGGCAAATGCGATTAGCAAATCTTGTCTTCCCTCGACAAGTCCACACAGTAGTTTTGTTTAGGCACCAATGAAGCTGAATGACATGGCTGCGCAGCTTCTTTCTCCCAGCGAACGCTCGAGCAGTCAACTGGATTGAAAAAAGATTGCTTTATCTGGCTTTAATCTACCATGTTTTATCCACAGAGGAAATACCGTTAGTTTATTTCCCATAGTCCGCCCCGAGTGTGACGTGCTTTTTGTGTGGTTGTTCCCTGGGGGTAGCGACAGCTGTCAGGAACACCCCAAGAATTGGAGTAGGCTACGAGTATCAAGATGCATTCATTGACCAAGAATATCATCTGACAAAAACGTTCGGAGATTATTGATAGGAGTTATCCATGAAATCGTCAACAATAGCGGTATTTCTATAATTTATCCTGGACTGATAGCCAGCAAGGTGTCAGGTAAGTATGGATACATTTAATAATTTCTTGAACAGGTGTTGGAACACATTATACAGCAAGTTGATTTGTGACAATCATTAGGCTAATAAAAAGTTTTTCCTGCAGGATTGTTGGCTTTATAGGCTTCACACGCACCTTTCATTATTTGGGGCAATTCGTTTTATAGAGTATTGCAGTGGCTCCAATTTATCCAGTTATGACATAACATTGTTTTTGTTTTGCCTAATAATAATCCGATATTCCAGAGGTATATGAAATCATAATAGACTATTAAGTGGAGGTTTGGAGATCTTTGTTTTGTGCTCCTCATTGTCCTCATCAGTTGCCAGACAGCTCACGCAGATGACTTGTTTAACACTGTAAAAAAACAAACAATGAAAGTATTGAGACACTACTAATTAATTTATGCACAGTGCCAAAAATCCCCTCTGAGTGGCTAATATATTTGAAAAGCCTAAATATTGATTCAGTGAAATGACTAAATGAATGGCGGGGTAACCCATTGACTAATGAGACAAACGCTTCCATGGTTACTCTCTGGCTCTTCAGTGTGGTCACTGTGCTTTGTGTGTGACCTCTCTTTTCCATTGAAATAAAACCACAATCAGAGGGGAACCGCCACACATGGTGCTCATGAGCTGGGACCCGCTCATAAAGGCTGTGTAGACTAATCTTACACTCAGTCATAATCTTGGCTCACATTGAGTCAGGCATATGCAGGGCCGGCCCTAGCCTTTTAGGGGCCCTAAGCGAGATTTGGTTGTGGTAAAAAAACTTTTGTGGCCCCCTTCTTGACAGCGGAGAGAAAAATATATTGTAAATTCTGCAATTCTACACATTTTGCCATGGGGTGTAGAGAAAATGTTGCAGTTTTGAAGCAAGATTTCTGCAATTCTACACATTTTGCCATAGGTCGAAGAGAAAATGTTGCAATTTTATAATACATTTCATGTAATTCTACTCATTTCACCATGTGGCAGATAGAACAAATGTGCAGTTTTTCAGCTAATTTCCTTCAATTCTACCAATTTTGCCATGACTTATGCCATGTTAATGATATCTGAGTGAGAGTGACTAACAAAATCAATGTGGGCCCCCTGAAGCTTAGGGCCCCTGGGCACGTGCCCTGCGTCCCGGTCGGTATTCGGCCATAATTACTACAAGTTTATGGCTAATTGAGTGACTGTTAGTGACTGACATAACAAGAGAATAACTGCTGATGCACCACCACATTTCTAAATTGCACCTCGTACTAATCTAACTATCAAGAATAAGTTGAGACCTTGACTGAGTTGAGACCCCTAGTGGCTGGGGGTCCTAAGCGACCACTTATGTCGCTTATGCCTGCTCATATGCTACTGTAGAATGAGCTCACATTATATGTATGTGGCTATTAGTAAAATAACTGCTTTGCACCCGTTACGATTTCAGTACGCTGTTTTAACATTTAGATGTGCCTGCCCGATTTTTCTAAGTAATTAATCATATCCACATAATCTTTAATTAATTTGACATGATTTCCTGTTGGTGCCTTTTAATTTAATAATTAATAATTAATTAAATAATTAATATAATATGCCATTTAGCAGACGCTTTTATCCAAAGCGACTTACAGTCATGTGTGCATACATTTTTACATATGGGTGGTCCCAGGGATCGAACCCACTACCCTGGCGTTACAAGCGCCATGCTCTACCAATTGAGCTACACAAGAGTTTTAAGTCTCTTGTGTTGCTTCCTCGATGGTGCCATAGCTGACTTAAATCCATTTTGTCAGTCGGCAGTGAACCAGTCCTGGCACTATGGATTTATTTTCCCTGGTTGACACAGACATGCTCAGGAAAGTGATATCACAATTTAAGCCTTCTACCTGCGTTTTCGATCCTATCCCCACCACCTTCTTCAAAACAGTTTTTTATTGCATATCTGAAGAAGTGCAAGCTATTGTTAATCACTCCCTGTTCACAGGCACTTTCCCCACTGCACTAAAAACAGCTATGGTGAAACCCCTTCTGAAGAAAAGTAATCTAGATTCTTCAGCTCTTAGCAATTTTCTGCCAACCTTCCATTCTTAAGCAAAATACTGGAGAAATTGGTTTTCAAACAGCTAAATGAATTCTTAAGTGCCCACTGTATAAAAAAAAAAATTCCAATCTGATTTTCGGGCCCACCACAGCACAAAGACAGCCTTGGTTAAAGTTGTAAATGATCTTAACGCCAACACAGATGCCAAACAGCTCTCTGTCCTTGTACTCTTGGATTTAAGTGCTGCATTTGACACTGTTGACCATGATGTCCTTCTGGACAGACTGGAGAGGTGGGTTGGCCTCTCTGAACCAGTTCTAAATTGGTTTAGGACCTATTTAACTGGTCGAGAGTTTTTAGTCACCCTTGGTGAACATAACTCAGAGAAAATACGTATCACATGTGGCGTTCCACAAGGTTCGATTTTGGGTCCGGTACTGTTCAGTTGATATATGTTACCCCTTGGCAGCGTTATCAGAAAGCACAGCATTGATTTTCAAATCAAATCAAATCAAATTTTATTGGCCACATGCGCCGAATACAACAGGTGCAGACATTACAGTGAAATGCTTACTTACAGCCCTTAACCAACAGTGCATTTATTTTTAATAAAAAAGTAGAATAAAACAAAAAAGTGTTGAGAAAAAAAGAGCAGAAGTAAAATAAAATAACAGTAGGGAGGCTATATATACAGGGGGGCACCGGCTAGTTGAGGTAGTTGAAGTAATATGTACATGTGGGTAGAGTTAAAGTGACTATGCAGACTACCAGATTTTCACTGCTAAGCAAACAATACACAACTTTACATTGTCACCAGAGGATTTTAGCTCCAAGGATAAATTATTAGGCTGTATTAATGATTTAAATACTTTGATGGCTCATAACTTCCTCCAGCTAAATCAAGACAAGACCAAGGTACTTATTATTGGAGCCAAAGCACAGAGAGAGAATCTGGCCGCACATTTTAATTCACCGGCAATAAAGATAAAACACCAGTTAAAAAACCTAGGTGTCATTTTAGATTCTGAACTCAATTTCGAATCATACATTAGGAATGTGACCAACATAGCTTTTTACCACCTGAGGAACATTGCCAAGGTGCAGCCGTTTCTCTCTCAGGCTGATACAGAGAGACTCATCCATGCTTTTATTACAAGCTGTAAGGGTTGGGGTGAGGTGTGACCCAGGTGTGGTGCAGGATATACAGTAGGCAGTAGGCAGAGATGGTGAAACAAGGATCTTTACTGGTGGTCCCGAAACCAAAATACAAAATAACAGACTTATCACGATAGAAGAAAGGCGGAGCAAATAAGTCTCCAAAAACCGTCTGATAGCCAAAATACGAAATACTACCAAAGACTGAAACAAATAACGAAACAGGGAGAACACTTCTCAAGTACCTGTACATAGATCTCAGATCAGACACTGAGTAGTACTGCTGGACATAGAGAAACTAGCAGAGAAAACTGAGCAAGGGAACACAGGGAAGTGAGGGCATAAATACACAGGTGAACCGATAGACACAGGTGACACCAATAGGATCATGATTAGTCCAGACTGTGAGTGAGGAGGTGCCTAAGGATGTCGGAGGAGGACACCTAGTGGATCGCTCTGGAACTGCGACCCCCTCCTGTAACACAAGCAGGCTTGACTACTGTAATGCTCTCCTGTCTGGTCTACCCAAGAAAGCCATTGGTCAACTGCAAAACATACAGAATGCTACAGCACGGGTACTGACCAAGACCAGACGGAGAGCAGACATTACACCAGTTTTAAGGTCTCTGGACTGGCTGCCTGTGAGTTTGAGAATATATTCACATTTTTCTATTAGTTTTTAAATCAATCCACGATTGTCCACCCCAATACATGTCAGACATGCTTTTAAGTTATGTACCCAATATGTCCCTCAGGTCCTCTGGCACTGGCCGTTTAACTATCCCAAAGCCTAGGACCAAGAGGCATGAAGAGGCAGCCTTTAGCTATTATGCCTCCAGCCTCTGGAATAGCCTGCCAGAGAACCTGAGGGGGGCCGAAACTGTGGACATTTTTAATAGAGATCGTAAAACACACCTTTTTAGATTTGCTTTTCTTCAGGGTGCTTTTTAGTCGTTCAGTTTTTATTGTTATTCTTTTCTTTTTTATCCTCTAATGTTTGTTGTGTAGTAAATATTTCCATTTTTATTTTCATTGTTTTTCATAGTTTTTTCCTGTGAAGCACATTTTGTTGCATTCCATGTCTGAAATGTGCTGTATAAATAAAGCTTGATTTGATTTGTATCAATTCAGCATGCACCTGCTCCTTCTTCTTGGGATAATAATGATTCTTCTCCATTAAGCCCTTTCTACTGGCCTTGGAACAGTAATGTTTATTTCCGTGGTCAAGCAGAAATGTTGAGGTTTCAGTGTAGAATAATTTACACTTGCAGGCAGCAAACCAAGAACGGTGTTTTCTCCACTCTTATTTGAAACCACAGCACTTGCATTAAGAGTATTGAACCCCAGAGTCTGCGTACATTTTCAGGAAAGCCACTTTCCACCGTGTTTTGGGCAGACTTGGGTCTAATTTCTTGCCGTAGTTGCACAGGGTGTCTTTTGTTGGTTTGGCTTCTTTGTTTGTTTGCTTTTATGTCATTGCCTGGCACGGCTTACAGCACAGAAGCCTGTGTGTGTATGTGAATGTGATTCACTGGGCGGAAGCTGTTTTACTGCCTGTCCTGCTCTGCCTTTGTGGCTTCCCCTTACTGCCGCGGCACACAAAGGGGACAGTGCCATAAACAGACTGTCCTCATTGATAAGGTGCTAGAGTGCCTCATGGCCCGACTGTTATGGATGTCTGCTGGAGAAAGGCCTCACAGGGCGAGGAATGATGGAGCACCGGACAAAGAGACCGCCTCCCAATCAGCACCATCACAGAGGGCCAAGGCGCTGTCCCTAACCCCCAACGAGTGGCAGGGGATGTAAGGAAATAAGCTCATCTGGGCGCTGTCTAGATTTATCACAGAGATGGCTGTTTCTGTATTTGGAACGGTGGTGGGAGTGGGTATCCTTTGATACCCAGCAGCAGTCACTACCTCCCTCTCTTTTTCCATCCCTCTTCACCCCTAGAATGCTGCCCCCTCCTCCTGCTTGATTAAACAGCGAGGCTAAAGTGTCTGCATGTAGCTAGGAACCACAGCAGGGGCAGCTGCCTCACCCATATGTCAAGAGCGTTGATTTAATTATGTTTGAAAATGAATCGTTGGAAGTGGAGCTCTGTGCACCTCCAGCCTTCTGATGGAGCATGGAGGGGAGGGGAGGTGGGGCTGATGTGTGCCTCATCCTGTGGACCCTGCCTGGGTCAGGGCGACTCTCAGACTCACATGCCCAGGCGGGGCTCTTTCGGCAGGGGGTGGGGGAGGTCAGTACTCCCTAATTTCAATATTTTGAAGTGTACACAGCCCTCTTGGATTATAATAATGTGTTCCTTGCGTATTCATTGTGCATTTCTTATCGGCATTCGTCATCACCGGCCTTCTAGCCACTGCCGCTCCTCATCTCATCATTCCATTTGTTTTGTCTTGTTTATTACACACACCTGGTTCATATCCCCTCATCAGTACCTGTATAAGTATTCCTTCTGCTCCCTTGTCTTTGTGTGTAATTGTTTATTGTGGAGGATAGTGAAGCTCGGTGGAGCTCCGTGTATTTTGTATCGCCGGGATATTTCCCTGTGTGCCTTGTATTTTCCAGTGTGCCTGTTTTGAGTGTTTTTGACGCATTTCTGCGTAACTCTGTATTTGCGGAATAAAGCCTGTTATTCTGTGATTTACCCTCCTGCGCCTGACACCTTCGACATCACCTCATCACAGTCTGATGCAACACTCCATCACTCTCCTTCTTGGTAAAATAGCCCTTACACAGCCTGGAGGTGTGTTGGGTCATTGTCCTGTTGAAAAACAAATGATAGTCCCACTAAGCCCAAACCAGATGGGATGCTGTGGTAGCCATGCTGGTTAAGTGTGTCTTGAATTCTAAATAAATCACAGACAGTGTCACCAGCAAAGCACCCCCACACCATAACACCTCCACCTCCATGCTTTACTGTGGGAACTACACATTCGGAGATCATCCGTTCACCCACACCGTGTCTCGCATAGACACAGCGGTTTGAACCAAAAATCTCAAATTTGGACTCCAGACCAAAGGACAGATTTCCACCGGTCTAATGTCCATTGCTCGTGTTTCTTGGCCCAAGCAGGTCTCTTCTTCTTTTTGGTGTCCTTTAGTAGTGGTTTCTTTGCAGCAATTTGACCATGAAGGCCTGATTCACACAGTCTCCTCTGAACAGTTGATGTTGAGATGTGTCTGTTATTTGAACTCTGTGAAGCATTTATTTGGGCTGCTATTTCTAAGGCTGGTAACTCTAATGAACTTATGCTCTGCAGCAGAGGTAACTCTGGGTCTTCCATTCCTATGGCGGTCCTCATGAGAGCCAGTTTCATCATAGCTCTTGATGGTTTTTGCGACTGAACTTTCAAAGTTCATGAAATGTTTCGTATTGACTGACCTTCATGTCTTAAAGTAATGATGGACTGTCGTTTCTCTTTGCTTATTTGAGCTGTTCTTGCCATAATATGGACTTGGTCTTTTACCAAATAGGGCTATCTTCTGTATAACCCCCCCTACCTTGTCACAACACAACTGATTGGCTCAAACGCATTAAGAAGGAAAGAAATTCAACATATTATAAAAAAAAAAAAAAAAAAGAAGGCACACCAGTTAAGTGAAATGCATTCCAGGTGACTACCTCATGAAGCTGGTTGAGAGAATGCCAAGAATGAGTAGGTGTGTCCAAGAGTTGTACAGAGATGTACAGTAACTAGCTGGCATGTACAGCATTCACAAATCAAAAGATAAAAAGTTAATAAATGACTGAAAAGCATAGATATCACAACGTACTTGTAGAAGACTATAATATTACAATGTCAGTGACTATATCAACTGAATATCTGTGCTTTTACATGATAGATTGATGAGTATTTTTATTGGGACAATTTTACAGTAACCTACCTCTTCCACATGGGTACAGTAGAAAGGTAAGTGGTAAGGGGGGGGGCAGGGGATGTTTATGAGGGGGGGTGTGCGACATTAAAAAGGGCACTGACAACAACAAAAGGGATGTACACTAATATCAGGCATGGGAACTATTCCGATTTTGTGTCATTATATTAGATGAAATTCAACACTTGTTACGTGTGTGCTGGTTGGTGGTGGGGCGCGCCTCGATTATGTGATGTTTGGTCAATGTGGAAAAGCACAGCTGGGGACAGACAGCATAATTAGGGCTCTGACTCCAATAAGGAGACAGTGAAGAGACCGCGGGGTGAAACACACACATACACACACACACCCACACACACAAACACACACACACACTAATTTGTCAACTTCTTAAACGGACTTCAACCAAGACTGGAGAGCGGAATATTTGAATAAGCAGCAGTAGCTAAGGAGGGCCAAAAGAAAACAATCACTACCGATCCACTACATTTTAGTCATTTAGCAGAAGCTCTTATGCAGAGCGACTTACAGATAGTGAGTGCATACATTTTCATACTGGCCCCCCTGCCCCCCCCGTGGGAAACGAACCCACAACCCTGGCGTTGCAAGCACCATGCTCTACCAACTGATCCACTACTGATTTACTACTGATCCACTACTGATTTACTACTGATCCACTACTGATTTACTACTGATCCACTACTGATCCACTACTGATTTACTACTGATCCACTACTGATTTACTACTGATCCACTACTGATTTACTACTGATCCACTACTGATCCACTACTGATTTACTACTGATCCACTACTGATCCACTACTGATTTACTACTGATCCACTACTGATTTACTACTGATCCACTACTGATTTACTACTGATCCACTACTGATTTACTACTGATCCACTACTGGTCCACTACTGATCCACTACTGATCCACTACTGATCCACTACTGATTTACTACTGATCCACTACTGATTTACTACTGATCCACTACTGATTTACTACTGATCCACTACTGATTTACTACTGATCCACTACTGATCCACTACTGATTTACTACTGATCCACTACTGATTTACTACTGATCCACTACTGATCCACTACTGATCCACTACTGATTTACTACTGATCAACTACTGATCCACTACTGATTTACTACTGATCCACTACTGATTTACTACTGATCCACTACTGATCCACTACTGATTTACTACTGATCAACTACTGATCCACTACTGATTTACTACTGATCCACTACTGATTTACTACTGATCCACTACTGATTTACTACTGATCCACTACTGATTTACTACTGATCCACTACTGATTTACTACTGATCCACTACTGATCAACTACTGATCCACTACTGATCAACTACTGATCCACTACTGATCCACTACTGATCCACTACTAATCCACTACTGATTTACTACTGATCCACTACTGATTTACTACTGATCCACTACTGATTTACTACTGATCCACTACTGATTTAATACTAATCCACTACTAATCCACTACTGATTTACTACTGATCCACTACTGATTTACTACTGATCCACTACTGATTTACTACTGATCCACTACTGATTTACTACTGATCCACTACTGATTTACTACTGATCCACTACTGATCCACTACTGATCCACTACTGATCCACTACTAATCCACTACTGATTTACTACTGATCCACTACTGATTTACTACTGATCCACTACTGATTTACTACTGATCCACTACTGATTTACTACTAATCCACTACTAATCCACTACTGATTTACTACTGATCCACTACTGATTTACTACTGATCCACTACTGATTTACTGCTGATCCACTACTGATTTACTACTAATCCACTACTGATCCACTACTGATCCACTACTGATTTACTACTGATTTACTACTGATCCACTACTGATTTACTACTGATCCACTACTGATTTACTACTGATCCACTACTGATTTACTACTGATCCACTACTGATCCACTACTGATTTACTACTGATCCACTACTGATTTACTACTGATCCACTACTGGTTTACTACTGATCCACTACTGATTTACTACTGATCCACTACTGATTTACTACTGATCCACTACTGATTTACTACTGATCCACTACTGATTTACTACTGATCCACTACTAATCCACTACTGATTTACTACTGATCCACTACTGATTTACTACTAATCCACTACTGATTTACTACTGATCCACTACTAATCCACTACTGATTTACTACTGATCCACTACTGGTTTACTACTGATCCACTACTGGTTTACTACTGATCCACTACTGATTTACTACTGATCCACTACTGATTTACTACTAATCCACTACTGATTTACTACTGATCCACTACCGATTTACTACTGATCCACTACTGATTTACTACTAATCCACTACTGATTTACTACTGATCCACTACTGATTTACTACTAATCCACTACTGATTTACTACTGATCCACTACTGATCCACTACTGATTTACTACTGATCCACTACTGATTTACTACTGATCCACTACTGATTTACTACTGATCCACTACTGATTTACTACTGATCCACTACTGATTTACTACTGATCCACTACTGGTTTACTACTAATCCACTACTAGTCAACTACTAATCCACTACTAATCCACCACTGATTTACTACGGATCCACTACTGATTTACTACTGATCCACTACTGATTTACTACTAATCCACCACTAATCCACTACTGATTTACTACTGATCCACTACTGATTTACTACTGATCCACTACTGATTTACTACTGATCCACTACTGATTTACTACTGATCCACTACTGATTTACTACTGATTTACTACTGATCCACTACTGATTTACTACTGATTTACTACTGATCCACTACTGATTTACTACTGATTTACTACTGATCCACTACTGATCCACTACTGATTTACTACTGATTTACTACTGATTTACTACTGATCCACTACTGATTTACTACTGATCCACTACTGATTTACTACTGATCCACTACTGATTTACTACTGATCCACTACTGATCCACTACTGATTTACTACTAATCCACTACTGATTTACTACTGATCCACTACTGATTTACTACTGATCCACTACTGATTTAGTGCTGATCCACTACTGATTTACTACTGATTTACTACTGATCCACTACTGATCCACTACTGATTTACTACTGATTTACTACTGATCCACTACTGATCCACTACTGATCCACTACTGATTTACTACTAATCCACTACTAATCCACTACTGATTTACTACTGATCCACTACTGATTTACTACTGATCCACTACTGATTTACTACTGATCCACTACTGATTTACTACTGATCCACTACTGATTTACTACTGATTTACTACTGATCCACTACTGATCCACTACTGATCCACTACTGATTTACTACTGATTTACTACTGATCCACTACTGATTTACTACTGATCCACTACTGATTTACTACTGATCCACTACTGATTTACTACTGATCCACTACTGATCCACTACTGATTTACTACTAATCCACTACTGATTTACTACTGATCCACTACTAATCCACTACTGATTTACTACTGATCCACTACTGATTTACTACTGATCCACTACTGATCCACTACTGATTTACTACTAATCCACTACTGATTTACTACTGATCCACTACTAATCCACTACTGATTTACTACTGATCCACTACTGATTTACTACTGATCCACTACTGATCCACTACTGATCCACTACTGATTTACTACTGATCCACTACTGATTTACTACTGATCCACTACTGATTTACCACTGATCCACTACTAATCCACTACTGATTTACTACTGATCCACTACTGATTTACTACTGATCCACTACTGATTTACTACTGATCCACTACTGATTTACTACTGATCCACTACTGATTTACTACTGATCCACTACTGATTTACTACTGATCCACTACTGATTTACTACTGATCCACTACTGATTTACTACTAATCCACTACTGATTTACTACTGATCCACTACTGATTTACTACTGATCCACTACTGATTTACTACTGATCCACTACTGATTTACTACTGATCCACTACTGATTTACTACTGATCCACTACTGATTTACTACTAATCCACTACTGATTTACTACTGATCCACTACTGATTTACTACTGATCCACTACTGATTTACTACTGATCCACTACTGATTTACTACTGATTTACTACTGATCCACTACTGATTTACTACTGATCCACTACTGATTTACTACTGATTTACTACTGATTTACTACTGGCTCCCCTTCCTCTGCGGAAGCATAGCTCCCGCTCAGCCCAGTCAAAACTGTTCGCTGCTCTGGCACCCCAATGGTGGAACAAGCTCCCTCACGACGCCAGGACAGCGGAGTCACTCACCACCTTCCGGAGACATTTGAAACCCCACCTCTTTAAGGAATACCTGGGATAGGATAAAGTATTCCTTCTAACCCACCCCCCCCCCAATTGTAAAGTGGTTATCCCACTGGCTATAGGGTGAACGCACCAATTTGTGAGTTGCTCTGGCTAAGAGCGTCTGCTAAATGACGTTAATGTGCCCTTGAGCAAGGCACTTAACCCTAATTGCTCCTGTAAGTCGCTCTGGATAAGAGCGTCTGCTAAATGACTAAAATGTAAATGTAAATGATCCACTACTGATTTACTACTGATCCACTACTGATCCACTACTGATTTACTACTGATCCACTACTGATTTACTACTGATCCACTACTGATTTACTACTGATCCACTACTGATCCACTACTGATTTACTACTGATCCACTACTGATTTACTACTGATCCACTACTGATTTACTACTGATCCACTACTGATCCACTACTGATTTACTACTGCACTGAAGGAACTGAAGGTCATTTGGTTTTAGTACTACTTTAGTCAGTTAGTTGGTGTGTATTGAGTGTCCCTATCGTCAAATGTAAGCGAGATGATGAGAGACTTAGGTTATGTCATCACCACATGTTTTAAGTTGCACTTATAAAGTCTAAAAGCTTTTGCCATCACTTTGATAGAACAACAGTAATGTCCTCTCCCCTTTACCTGATTCTAGCTCATTCTCTGTTGAAGGTTCTTATAGACTGTGTTCAGAGTCATTTTGTCAGCTCATGCTGACCATTAGGACACAGTATCATGTTTTAGTAGCAGTTGACATTGGAGCAGAGCGACAGGAAAGTGGCGGAACATCATGAGCCTTTGGAAGGTTCCAACAATCCTGAGGTCTCTTTATTTTGCTTGACTTGCCGCAATTGTTATGCTACGGTTTCTGATGAGCGGATCGTTTGGTTACTACACCCCACTCTCGGCCATGACCTTCCTGTAAACTAAATCCATTCCCTATGCAAGCACAACAACTAAACACAAATGCACATACATACTGTCTGAACACACACACACACACACACACACACACACACACACACACACACACACACACACACACACACACACACACACACACACACACACACACACACAAACACACATACACACACACACACACACACACACACACACACACACACCACACACACACACACACACACACACACACACACACACACACACACACACACACACATTGTTCTGTGTTGTACTCTGAAGGGCCAAAGAAGAGACCCCCCACAACTGTTTCCTGGGGCATTGAACATGAACTCTGATCCTCTCTGATGTTCTTAAGGCAGACTCAGAGGCTTGGCACCCTGCTAGGCCCTGCAATGCATGACCGGCTTGTCCACTCTCGCTGAGGTCCATAGCCGCTATTTACTCCACCTACAAGAAATAACTTTCAATAAAGACCGAATTTACCATGCCACAAACCTATAAATCAGACAATATTGGTCATTTTCAACGTGTTTTGCAGTTGTTACACTGCAAATATTATTCAAGTGATACAGGAACATCAATTAAGCAAAATAAGTGTTTCAGCACTGTTGGTCATACAAAACACCAGTGTTATTCCCCAATCCCCTGTAAATGATAGTACCCCGTACTTAACAGTATCTATCCATGTATAGACTCCCCCATGGTCACAGTAGTAGGTCTCTCCATCTGGCCATAAAAACCTGTGGGTTGTACATCTTCTCCTGGTCAAAGGGGAGCTACGTGGAACACAACTCGCCGTGCCCCCTATTTCCTCTCCTGATTTACAAGGGTCGGTTGGAGTCACGCACAGACTCCCATTGGAGGGGGTTACAGACAGATCACGCTCCCCATATCTCACTCTCATTAGCCCTCACCCCACCCCAACCCTGCTCCTTATCCCAGACCCCACCCCACTGTCCTGCATTAATCACCCCTGATCAGTGTTTTTGTCAGTGGAAATACAGTCAGAAAAATGGGTTCCAAAGGTTCTTTGACTTTCCCCTTAAGATAACCCTTTTAGGTTCCAGGCAGAACCCTTTTTGGTTCCAGGCAGAACCCTTTTAGGATCCATTGTGGATTCCTCTGTGGAAATGGTTCTACATGGACCCCTAAAGGGTTCTACCTGCAACCAAAAATGGTTCTTCGAAAGGTTCTCCAATGGGGACAGCCGAAGAACCCTTTTAGGTTCTAGATAGCACATTTCTTTCTAAGAGTGTAGACAGGCTGGATGACAGCACCACTGGTAGTGTGTAGCATGCTTAAAGGCACCTCTGTGTGTATGTGTGTGTGTGTGTGTGTGTGTGTGTGTGTGTGTGTGTGTGTGTGTGTGTGTAGCTTATACGGAGGAGCATTCTATATGTCGTTACAGTTCAAGAAAGAGGAGCAGGCTTATTATCCGACTCTTTTCTATAGTCTAGTTACCCCTCCACTCTTTACAACACCCTATTTCTCTCTCATGTTCTTTCTCTAGTCTACGTGTCACTGGCTCCATTCTACCAATCAGGCCCCTCCTCATTGTAGTGTGTCATGCTGCAGGAATTCCACAAGTAGGCCTTTTAAATGGAGATCTGGTGTGTTTGTTATTGCAAAACATTTAGAGTGTTGATCCATTTTCTCAGTCCTTTCATTTGTAAATGAGGCTAGAGAACCATCTGTTTCTAGAGATCAACCGGAGAAAACTGGGTGGCTCTTGTGGACTCCAGAGAGGAGCTGTGACTTGAGTTTGTCAGTACATATGAGCATTCAAAATGGCACCCTGTTCCCTATATTGTGCAATGCTTTTGTCCAGAGGGCCCCCCCCCCATAATTGGTCCAAATTCAAGTCTCCAATTTAAAGCAGTTCAAACCCAAGAGCTTTGTCCAGAAACGAGCCCTCTCAGTCAGCTGGTGTTGGACCAACCAAGCGGACACCAGCACTGCTTCAAAAGAAAGAATTCTAATTAACAAAATCATGAACCAATCAAAGGACTCATATTTACAACATTGGAAAAAACGAAACAAATCCCAAAGCCGACTAAATGCAGGCCCTAAACAGAGAATATGAATTGGCTGATTATCTCTACTCTGTCAGAGATACGAAGCAGAGACAGATCCTTACAAAGTACAGGCTGAGTGACCACCAATTGGCAATAAAAACCAGCAGACATAAAAAGGCTATCCAAAGAGCAGCGTGTATGTGGTCACTGCACAACATGGGAGGTAGAAACAGAGATGCACTTTCTCCTTTACTGTGATAAATATTCCTCACCAAGAGATTCATTATTCACAGAAATTACTACATTTATTCCAATGTTTAACTTATTAAACCCAGAGTAAAAACAAAAAATACTCATGGGCGAAGGAGCAATGGCGCTTCTTGCAGCCAAATATGTATTTTCCTGCCATAGCCTGAGGGACACTGAATAATAACATCTGCATGGTAAACAGTACCTTAGTTATTATTATTATTATTATTATTATTATTATTATTATTATTATTATTATTATTATTATTAGTATTATTATTGTTATTACTATTATTATTATTGTTGTTGTGATTATTATTCCAAATAGTAGTGGTATGGGTAGTAGGGGTGATGGTAATGATGGCAGTTTAATTATGGTGGTAGTAGTAGTAGTAGGAATGATGATGGTAGTTGTAGTACTGATGTAATGGTGAGGATGACAGTTAGTTAGTTAAAAGTTTGTTATAGTTTCATTTTCCATGTTTAGCCTTTTATATTTATTAGATTTCTACTATTGACTGTTAACATTTTATTGTTGTTATTATTATTATTATTATTATTATTTTAAATTATTATTATTTACTACCATTTTATATTATTATTCTTTATTCTTTATTCTTTTATTTTATTACAATGTATATTGTATACATTGTTGCTTTGGCAATATTGACGCAATGTTTTTCATGCCAATAAAGCAGCTTGAATTTGAATTTGAGAGAGAGACACACAGAGAGAGAGAGTGAGAGAGACACACAGAGAGAGAGTGAGAGAGACACACACACAGAGAGAGGGAGATACAGAGAGAGAGAGATACACAGAGAGAGAGAGAGACACAGAGAGACATTCAGAGAGAGAGACACAGAGAGAGAGAGACACACACAGAGAGACACACAGAGAGAAAGAGAGACACACACAGAGAGAGAGAGAGTCACAGAGAGAGACACACACAGAGAGAGAGGCACACACAGAGAGAGACAGAGAGAGACACACAGAGAGAGACACACACAGGGACAGCGAGAGAGAGAGAGACACACACAGAGAGAGGGCGAGAGAGAGATGCACACAGAGAGAGAGACACACACAGAGAGAGAGAGAGAGAGAGAGAGAGACACACACACACAGAGAGAGAGAGAGAGAGAGAGAGAGAGAGAGAGAGAGAGAGAGAGAGAGAGAGAGAGAGAGAGAGAGAGAGAGAGAGAGAGAGAGAGAGAGAGAGACACACACAGAGAGGGAGAGAGAGACACACACAGACAGAGAGAGACACACAGAGAGAGGGATAGAGAGAGATGCACAGAGAGAGAGACACACACACACAGAGAGAAAGAGAGAGAGAGACACACACACAGAGAGAGAGAGAGAGAGAGAGAGAGAGACAGAGAGAGACAGAGAGAGACAGAGAGAGAGAGAGACACACACCGAGAGAGAGAGAGAGAGACAGAGAGACACACACACACAGAGAGAGAGACGTACACAGGGAGAGAGAGAGAGAGAGAGAGAGAGAGAGAGAGAGACGTACACAGAGAGAGAGACACACAAACAGAGAGGGAGAGAGAGAGACACACACACACAGAGAGAGAGAGAGAGAGAGAGAGAGAGAGAGAGAGAGAGAGAGAGAGAGAGAGAGAGAGAGAGAGAGAGACACACACAGAGAGAGGGCGAGAGAGATGCACACAGAGAGAGAGAAAGACACACACAAAGAGGGAGA